>NW_026867540.1:580076-625009 GCF_020745735.1 Hemiscyllium ocellatum
GTTGCGGAGGGTCAGCATTGTCCATGTCCATCTTAATCTGTGAATACGCTCTTGGATTATATTGCAATTGACAGACAGAACTGCTTTCTGTCAACAAAAGATTTTTTTGGAAGAATGAAGAAATCTTGAAAACTGAGAAATTCCGAATCTTCGATGCACTCTTCTTATCATGTAATAACATGGGGCTCAGCAGAGGACATCACTGTATCATTTCGAACGCAACAGTGACCAATCGAGAGACAGAGAGAGCGAGATGAGAGAGAGAGGGAGAGAGAGAGAGAATTGGACGAGCACTCCAATGGATTAATCCCTAAAACAACAGTGATGTGGCTCAGGGATCCGTGCTGGGCCCATTTCTCTTATCAACATCAATGATTTTGATGAGAATGTATTGGGCATGATTAATAAGCCCGCTCATCACCCTCTTGTCAAGAGGAAGAAAACGACTTTTGTTTCAATGAGATGTGAATGCTCAGTTCGGGCACTTGTAATTTAGAAATTAGTAAAGAAAGAAAAAAGAACGAGTTTAAAAGGGGCAAGATGAGACATGAGTATTCGTTGGCGGATATAATCAAGGGAAACCCTAAGGCTTTTTCACGATATACGAGAAATAAAAGAATGACGAAAATTAGGCTTCGACCAATCAAGAATATTCGTGGGAAATACTGCGTGGAGTCCAAAGAGACACTGTAGCGCTAAATGAATATTTTCTGTCAGTATTCGCACCAGACAAAGATGATGCGATCGAGGAGAATACTGAGACAGAATCTACTAGACTGGATAAATTAAGGATCACAAGGAGGACATGTTAGCAACTCTAGCAAATGTAAAAATAGATAAGTCCGCTCGGCCGGATGGAATTTATCATAAGAATCATTGGGAAGCCAGGAACGAGTTTGGCCTTAATCTTTATGTTAGCATTTTCCACAGGAATAGTGCCAGAAGATTGGAGACTAGAAACTGTTCTTCCCCTGATGAAAGAGGGAAGTAGAGACAACCTAGGAATGAGAGACCAGTGAGCCTGATTTCGGTTGTGGTTAATTGGTTGGAAATGGTTATAACAGAGAGAATCCATAATCGTCTGGAAATGAATAAGCTGGTCAGGCATAGTCAACACAAACCGGATTGAGTTCTTTGAGAATGTAACAAAATAGTTGGATGAGGGAAAAGCGGTTAATGTAGTGCAAGTAAATTGCAATAAGTCGGTTAATCAGGTGCCAAACCATAGGCTATTGTGCAAAGTACAGAGGCATGTGATTGGAAGTGCATTAACGGTATGGATCAAAAATTGGCTAGCTGAAAGAAGACAGAGTGTGGAGATTGATGGGAGTTGTTCATCCTGGAGTTCACTTATAAGCGGTACACCTCAAGGATCTTTTTTACGTCCACTGCTGCTTGTCGCTTTATGAACGACCTGCATGACAGCCAGGAAAGATGGCTTGTTAAATATGCTAATGACGCTAACTTTGGAAGAGATGTGGACAGGGCAAAATGATGGTGTTGGTTTAAGAGACTCTTAGGTCTGCTGCCTAGCTGAGCTGTGAGTTAGCAAATGGATTTTAATGTGGAGAAGTGTCAGGTGTTTAATTTTAGAAGGAGAGACAGCAATGCAGAGTTCTCGACTTATTGTAAGATTCTTGGTAGTGTAAATGAGCAGAGAGATTGCAGTGTCCATGTACATAGATCCACGAACGTTGACACACATGTTGATGCAGTTGTTAAGAAGACATATGGTTTGCTGCTTTTATTAGCACGGGAATTGAAGTTCAGAGCCATGCGGTCATGCTGCAGTTGTACAGCACCATTTTGCAGCCGCACTTGTGTTATTGTGTACAGTTCTAGGCACCTCATTATCGGAAAGATGTAGAAGCTTCGGAAAGAGTTCAGAGGAGATGTCCAAGAAGGTTGCCTGGTATGGAGGGAAGGTATCACGAGGAAAGACTGGGGGACTTGTGGCTGTTTTCGTCGGTGAGAAGAATTGACGTGGATTTGTTAGAGAATTACAAGATGATCAGAGGGTTGGATCGGTGGACAGTGAGTACCATTTTCCTCGGACGGTGTTGGCGAGTTAGTGTCTTTACTTAGATAGTAGTAGGGGCGTGGAATGCACTGCCTGCAACCGCATCAGGCTCGCCATATTTAAGGGCATTTAAATTGTAATTGTGTTTTCATGTGAACAAAAATGGTTTGGTGGAGTTTAGACGTTCTTCAGATGGGCTTCACAGGTCGGCAGAACATTTACCGCCGAAAGGCCTGTAATGTTCTCTATTCAACGGTCTGTGACACTTAAAAAAAAGTAAGGTGAACGATGACGAAGATTGTCAGAAATGAAAGCAGAACTTTGATATCTTGGGAACTGAGCCGAGAAATCGTAAATGATGTTTAGTATAGATAAGTGTGTGGTCTTGCATTTTGGAAAGGCAAATCAAGGTCTGTGTTTCATAGTGAATGGTCGGGCCTTAGGGAGCGGTTTGCCACAGAGGGACTTTGGATTTCAGGTGCACAGTTCTCTGAAAGTGGAGTCACAGGTAACCAGGGCAGTGCAGTCGACTTTTGGAACACTTGTCTTCTGCAGTCAGGGCACTGATACTGAAGTTGGGAAGTCATGTTATACAGGACACTGGTGAAGACGCACTTGGAGTATCATGTCCGGTTTTGGTCACCTTTCCATAGGAAGAATGGTAATAATCTGGAAAGAGTGCAGCAAAGGATGCTGCCAGGTCTCAATGGTCTGTGTTATCGGGAGAGATTGGACAAATTGGGGCTATTTCATTCGAGCTTAGGAGACTGAGTGGGTGTCTAATAGGTCATGAGAGGCATGGGTGGCATGAATGCAAACAGTCCTTTTCTCAGGTTTGACAGTCGAAGAAAGGAAGACTCAAATTAGATGTTAGAAGGGAAAGAAGGAACAGGAACTGAGGTAAACCTTTGTTATACTTTGGATTGTTTGCATATGGAATGAGCTGCCAGTGGACGTGGTTCAGGCAGGTATATGAACAACATTTGAAAGTCATTTGGACAAATACATGGATGGAATATGAGTAGGAGTATATGAGCCTGATGTAAGGGAAATGGAGTTAGCGTGGATGGACAATTTATTCAGCATGGACCAGTTTGGATAAAAGGGCCTGTCTGCATATCTTAGGATGCTATAACACGATTATAGAAAACCCTTTGAACAGAGATGCACAACAAAACAAATTAATCGAAACAGACACGAATGCACTAAAACAGAGAGACAGAATCACAGACATAGAGGCACACAGAAACACAGACAAAGACACATGCATAAAATCATAAATGTACACCGAAGCATAAACACAGAGGCTGAAACACGCACACCAAAAGCACACCACACGCCTCAGACTCTCACGTCAAATGGAAGGTTCACGGAAGCAGCTAGATATACAAACTTACTCACTATATACAAATAGGGACAGCGATTCCTAGTTTTCAACATATCCAACAACACATAATACTTAAGTAATCTCTCTCTCTCTCTCTCTCTCTCACACACACACACACACACACACACACACACACACACACACACACACACACACACACACACACACACACACACACACACACACACACACACACACACACACACACACATAGCCAGGTCGTGCACAAATGCTTTGCAGATTCAGAATAACGTCGAAAAATGTGACTTGATTGTCTTTACTTGGAATCAAAAGTAGGAGGACCAATTATATTTTTAATGGCTGTAAATTTAGAGAAGTGTTAATTCAACAAGAGTGTGGTATCTAGTATCTGTGTTTTCAAGTTGAAATTCGTATGTTCTGTGTGGGGTTTGTGTGTTCGGTATGTAATCCATGAGTTAACCTTTGTGTCCCCGCATTCAGGGTGAGATTGATGTGTTCAGCGTTGACACCCAGGGTGATTACCTCCTGAAACTCATACATTCCACAACAATTCCACCTAACTTTCCCGAATCTGTCGGACCCAAAGGGGTAGAAGGCCGAAAACCCATCTGTCTCATCAAGGATCCACCATGAAACGCATGTGAACTTATACACAGGCGAGTAACCAATGCAGTTTAATTATGTCCTGGAAACTTGGGGTCGGGGAATAGCGAGTGGGCATTGACATAGATTAGAGGTCATGGGAACTACACCTTCACACAAAAGCCGGAATTGTGTATGCCCACTGCTGGAGGTTGGCAAAAATCTCCGCATCATGGAGCTCGCATCTGTTGATGTATCAGTGTGTGGCCCGGGTTTGTCTTGGATGGAGAAAGGGTATGCTGCAGTTCCAAACTAGCTTGACATCTGTTATGGAGCAGGCAAGAACGCCTTCGGAATATTTTTAGAAGGTAGACCTGAGTGTGAGTTTTGTTTTAGGCAGATGTTTTATGAAGAATCCAGAAGTGCAGTAGCAGAACAAACCACTCGGCTTGATCCATAACAAAACTTATTTAAACACTACAGTTGAAACATGAATAAACAAAAAGAGAATGTTACATAACTTCACGTATTTAGAAAACCAAACGGATCTGACACAACTTAACACAGGAGCTATTCCAATTTCCACATCATCCCATAAACACACCATTTACCAACAGAAAATCCAACCTAAGGTTCATTTAGGCACGAGATATTTCCGAGAGGAATGTGATAATAAACAGTTTTTGAAGCACGGAAACATTTTCCCTTGTAGCTGCTTCTCGTTACCAGTGATTTTCACACAACCTGCCAATACTAATGCAACCGAGAAAAGAAATTATCATGAATTGGGAGAACTGGCCTCTTCCCTCCCATTAATGAAGGTAGCCATCCCCAGACATATCAGAACCCCAGTCTTTCCCAAACCATTTCAACATAACCAAGGACAATGTTACGTTGTTAAAGTGGCAGCATCCTCAACAAAGCAGCATCATTCCTGAACATGGCAAAGTGAAAAAGCATTGCAGACACTGTCCATCAGCTCAACTCCCCCACCCTCACTCCCTCTGACAGAGGGTATCATCAACCCAATTACCTCTCAGGTTATCCTTTCATGCCATAACAAATTATGCCCCCTCGGAATCTTCCAAGTTGGCCCCCTTCTCACTCCTTCAGTAAGTGTCGCCCCTTGTACTTCAATGGTGTTACCATAACTGAATTACTCCCTGCTAACCTTCAACGTCCTGAAGTTTGCCATTGCGAGAGAATCTAAACATTGCCCCTTGATGTTCAATGGTGTCACCATTATTGTACACCTTGCAAGTACCCTCCCCCGCCTCCCAGCCATCAATTATTGACATTCAGATGCTTCAAATTGAGCCAGAAACTAAGTTGGAGCAGCTATCTGAATATACTGGCTAAATAAGGATTCAGAGGCGAGGAATCCTGCTGTGCCTTTCAAAGCTCCTTACTCTCCAGCTCTGCATCTCCACCTCCACTCCCCACAAGTTGGTTCATCTTCGACAAGGCACAAGTGAATAGTGTCGAACCCACCTCTCTGTATTTTTGTAGCTGCATTTACACTCAAGAATCTCGACTGGATCCATGACAATAAAGCCCACTTGATTCGCAATACATCTACACATATCCACTCTCTCAGCCAGCAAGACTTAGTAGCAGTGTGTACGATCTATGACGCACTGTAATAATTTACCAAAAGTTCTTAATTAGCACCTTCGAAACTCACGTTCATTTTCATCGAGAAACACAAGGGCAGCAGACGGATTTGAACACTAAAATCTGCACTTTCCCCTCCAAACCACTTACCATATTGACTTGGAAATGTATCACCATTTATTCAGTGCCGTTCGATCAAAATTGTGCAAGTCCTTCCCTGATGCAGTGACTGGTCTACCCTGAACACATTATTTCAAGAAAGCTGCTCACTGCCACTTTCTCACGGGGGCAACTACGGAGAGCAATACCTGCTGTCTGACAGAGCCTTCCAAATCCCATGAATGAATAGGATGAAGTGTGAATGAAATATATCGATTCTTCCTTCGCTTTCAATCAAACAAAATCCTGTACCTGCCTCCCTGCCATGTTATTGCTGCTCTGTCTGCGGTACACGGACTGAGGCAGTTTGAGAAGGAGTTCAGCCCCACTCTCTTCAAGGTGTACAACTGGGGAATGGCAACAAACGGCAGAACCGTCAAGATCGCAGGCCAATATCTTGTCATTGAAAAGTAATGAAGGGTGAGTGAATACACTGGTGCTGTGCTTTCAGACGGACCTGTACGTCTGATATCCTTTTGCCCTCCCCCACTCTGTCTTGCTTCAATTTCAAGAATTGACTGTGAAACAATTAACTTTATACAAGCATTTAAGCTGAGTGTAAGAAGCAAGAATCCTGACGATTGCAGAGGAACTTACAGTCAACAAACAGATCACACTAAGCTTCTCTCTCTCTATCTGTGATGTTTATTTTCTGTTCACATTTTATTCTCATTTCTCTCTCCCTCTCTCCCCCATCAATCTCTCATTCTCAATTCCTATCTCGACCGCCGCTATTTTTATTCACTCGCCCTCGTCATTCAATACATGTTTTAGTCTTTCTCTGACCTTCTAATTCATACACTCTCACAATCATTACTCAATGTCAACTTTTTTTTCAATTCCTTTTTTCTATGCATGTCTCCCTCTCTCTCATTCTTCTCTGCACGTTTTTTTTTAATCTTTCTAACCTCTTCACCTTCTTTCGTTGTCCCTCATTGCTCTCGTTTTCTGGCACAATTTTCTCTCTGTTGCGCATTACACGGCCACGCCTATCCCTTTTTCTCTCAGCTCTTCATTATTCTCCCTTCTCCACTTCGCTTTCTAACCCCTTTTATCTTTATTCTGTCTTCCTCATTACTCTCTCTCTCTCTAACATTTTGACCTTCTGTCTCTTTGTCTTTCATTCCTGTTTCCATCTCCATTTTTTCTGTAATAGTTTTATTTATTGCATTTCTTGTCGCTTCTAATCTCTTAACTTCCTTTCTCAATCTCGATTACAATTCTCCCTTACTCCCGCATTACTCACTCGACCTTTATTTTGCACTCTCACTCTGTCTTTTACCCATTCTTGTGTATGTCTTAACATTCTCATTGGTTCCACTTTTTGATGCATTGTGAATCTCCAAGCCCAGCAGGATCGAAATCAGCAGCACACCTGGCTTGAAATGGTGTATGCTGTCTTCAATTTGTCAAGAAAACTTCACATCAGTTCCGGATGGATGAATCCACCTGTGGCTATTTACTTACCTTTCAGCCTCCTGCTATCAGTGTTCGCCTCCTCAAAATGCCACGTTGCGAGGAGCAAAAGCACAGCTTTCATCTACACCTACAAACTTCCGCGATATCCCAGTGAGATCTGTGAAAAACAGGAGTTCAGCGGTTCGGAGTCTCTGCGGTGAATAGACTCTGAAATTCTCGGCAAGGAGCAGCACCGTCCGTACTTCTCTGCGAGCTCTCGACTTGTTAGAGTGACAGTTCACAAACAGAGAACAGGCGAAATCGCATCACTGTGCAATCGTTAGGCTCAAGTACCCTGATAAGTATTAAAAACCAACTTAGAACACTCCCCTCTCCCTAAGCTAGCCACTCTGGATTCAAGTATCATCTTTGGCTTTAGATTTGTTCTATTCCACTTGTTATGGGCAGGATATCATTTCACCAGAGAGGGGGCGTAGTTGAAGAATGTCTCCAGCGTGATCAGGTTCTGCAAGGCAGTGATGCTGGAGAAGCTCAGTTTTTTATGAGAAGCAGCGAAGCTCGAGTGAGGGCAAGAGCGAGATACATGAGCGGCATGGACAAGACGAGAAAACAGCTGGACTCCTTATTCGAACATTTAAAAGCAAGAGGCCACCATTTTAAAGTGAAAGGCAGGGGTACAGATGGGAGTTCAAAAAATGTTTATACCCACAGGCTGGTGATTAGTCTGCAATGCCCTGCCTGGGTTGGTGATTGAGAAGGGAAGAATCACTAACGGAAAGTGTACTTGGATGAGCCACTTGAAACGTCTGAAAATTCATGTCTGTAGGTCAAGTGGGAAGCGGGTCTGCTGGAGATCGTATTTTGGTTTGGAAGGGCAATGTGCCAAAGGGGCTCTGCTGTAATATCATACATTGCTCTTTAACCCTCTCAAAACGCTATCACTGCTTACAGCAACGATCATCGTTGGAGCTCTTCCTGTTTCTTCATGGCACAGGAGAAACCCCGGGCAACGGCAGCAGTACTCGACTCCTGGCACGGCTTTGTGTGGTCCAGTATTCACTGATAAATACTCCCGTCAGGATGTTGTGACACAGTGTTAACTTTACCTCACCCAGCGGTCTAGGCTGACACTTTGTGTACAAAAATAGGATCAAATCTCAGGCAGGCACGAAGTTAGAGCAGAAGGAGTAGCTACAGAATCAGGTCATTAGCCCACTGGGTATTCCCCACCCATAGATGGATTAATGTCATATTTGAATTTTAAGCAATATGGAAATAATAACTGCCCAAACCTGTTCACAGTGAGTCTTTTTAAAATAGTGTCCATCTGGCTCAGGTCAGGGAATGACGTCTGCAGTGAGCAAGCAGTCTGGGCATCACATGACTCCAGTACCACAGCAGGATCGACATTCGACTGCCAAATATGAACAATAGTCTGTTTTCTTGTTAAGTCGATTAATTCGTAATACCTTATCAATCAAAACATCTAATACTTTGACTCTATTGCCCATTTTGTACAACCTTCCATCCTCTTTCCAGGAGCAGAAAATTTAAAGATTTCAATTCACGTGCCAACAGATTCAAGAGGAACGTTTTACACTTCAGTATCAGACCTCTGAGCAGACCTCTGAAAGTCTCATCTTAATTTTCCTCTGCTGCTTCCCTGAAGCTGTAACTTTGAAATCTTCACTCTGCTATGTTACTATACTGTATTTGGATGGTATGACCTGCCTGTATGGCACGGAAAACAACCTTTTTCACTGTATAACAATACAGGTGACAATACAAATAAATCTACTCTAAATTTTTGCTGAGTGTATTGGATGATCTGGTCAATGTTTAACTGATTTACTGTTCCTTCCTTCATAGTAGAATCTAATATGTTAACAAGGACAGGAGTTAAGCTAACTATAGTTGTGTTATATTTGTCTCCCAATCTTCTCATGTAATGATCCCTTATTGCTGACATACTAAGGACAGGAAAGAGAATATTGTTCATTCCTCCGTTAACAGACATTAAATGATGTACCCAGTCAAAACCGTCCACATGCTAAGGCACTTTTGTTTCACTTTCTGAAACTTTTACCTAATGTTACCCGTATGTTATTTCATCTTGTGAAATAATTACCAGGTTCATGGAACAGATTGATTGTCTGCTTGCAACTAAGTTATTAAGCTTTTCACGAATGAATCACAGCGTTATTCGTTTATCAAAGATAAATAGAAACTATGAGCAGGAATAAACCATTCAACCATTCGAGACTGCTACACCATTCAATGTGATATTGGCTGATTATTCAACATCACCTTTATTATTGCTTGATCTCGATGCACTTTGATAAATTGAGTTGCAAGAATCATTTCTAACTACTTTCAAACAAAGAAAAACATAGTTTTCTTCTTGACTGTTTTCAGTGGCAGATAATTCCACAGTCTCCCCACTCCCTTGGTCAGGAACGTTTCTGTGCGTCAGCCCTAAACGGCCTATCCTCGAGTTATCGGGAAAATGATTTTCTGTTTTCAACAAACATCGCCTGGTTAGAATTTATTAGGTTCAGGACATTGAGGCCCCTCAAGCCTCGTTCTGCCATCCAAAGAGTTCATGACCTGATTTTCTGAGAATATCGACTGTCTGCCCCAAAATGTCCAAGCCACAGTGAATATAATCCAAAACGATCACAGCTTTCTTCACTGAATAGTTGCACCAACTCAGGAATCAGTTTGGAACACTTTTCATGAACTGACTCCACAAACATTCTTCCTCAGATGAGGAGGTCAAAACAGGTGAAATAAAGAAGTTAACAATAGTATATTTGCTATATTATATTACCTTGTCTTACATTATGTCATGTCATATTACATTATACGATTTTATATCATTTCATTATATCTGGGCGAGTCTTGAGAACGTTTGGTAGCTCCGGTTGACTTTCTGGATGTAGGTTTGCTCGCTGAGCTGGAAGGATCTTTGCAGAGGTTTCGTTACCATACTAGGTTAGATCTTCAGTGAGTGTCCGAATCAAGAATCATTCAGAGACTCACTAAAGATATTACTTGGTATGGTGATGAAACGCCTGAAAATGCAGCTTCCAGTTCAGCGGGCAAACCGACATCGATATTATATCATTATATTTTGTTATTATATTACATTGTATTGTATTGTATCATATTATATTTTGTTATATTGTATTATATTATTTTACATCATATTATATTATATTATATTATATTATATCACATCAGCCGCAAGAATCGTGACTGTACCTCAAAATCGTTCATTGATTAGCACAATAGCTCAGTACTTAGCATTACTGTCTCAAAGCACGAGGACAACTGGTTGTGTGGATTTTCCGTATTCACATGATGACTGTTTGCTTTCCTCTGATTTCTCTGGTTCCCCTCCACACTTTGAAGATGTGCAGCATCTTTGGATTCGCCATGGGAAATCCAAGTTTAAAGGGAGAGGATGAGCATGTCGTCTGCCCGGGATGTCCTTCAGAGGGTCGATATGAACACGTTGGCCCTACATTAAATTATTTTTGTATACACTGTCGTTTACTGATCACCTATGGAGTACATCAAATAGATCACTCCTTGACATTCTATATTGAAGGGAATGCGGGCATCCTGATAAAATAACCCATGAAGTTCAGACATTATTCTTGTCGGCCCACAATTTACTTGCTTGAATGTTAATATCACCGTTCTGAGAACCGGTTCGCATATCTGCTCAGAGTAGTCTAAATCATGTGTTAGCAGAGTGTTGTGAAATCGCAGCAGATCTTCTGTGCCCTCTTGCTCCAGTCCCCGGGTTGAAGCCAGCATTGCTTCTGCTGCCTTGATTATTTTCTGCAAAATGCCCCCAATCAATCCTGTTTACATTCTTTCACTCCCTTGTAGAATCTTTGTTATTGGTCTAAAATCTGTGGTGAGAAAACGAGTGACAAGTCTTCTTGTAATAAGTAACACATCAGATTGATGTAGGAAACAAACAAAAAGTGCTAAGCTTCTCCAGACGTTCGACTTAAAACCTTATGAGATGTAGATACGAATGGCATCAAGACAGAAGGACAAATTTGAATTCATTTAAATTGTGGAAGGAATAGTTGCTTAATGGTAATCTACAGAGAGTCATTTTGAAAAACTTCCTCAGACTCCCCGAGTATGCTTGAGGAACGGATATCTGTCAGCAATTGACTCCAGACCGGCAGCATTGTGTTTACTATCCTCTATACTGTGTCCACAAGTCACGCCCATCTCCCAGCACTGCAATTACCACTGACGTTCTTTGTCTGTGTACGCGACTACACACCCACAACATTGTGGTTACCAATACTACGTTCTCCCTTTGCATGTGACTCCAGACACACAGCGTCACTGATGTTGCTTTATTTCTCTGGAGCGTCAGAGGATTCGCAGGAACCTGACAGAAGTATATAAAAAAAACATGAAAGGCATGGTTATGGTTAATAGTTCATGTCTTTCCCCCAAGTTATTGGAGTCCAAATCTATATGACATGCTTTTCATTGCGAGGGGGTAGACATAAAATGGGCAACTCCTTTTTCGCTCACAGTGTAGTGCGACCATGAAATGAACTGGCGGAGGAAGTGTTGGTGTCTGCTACAATTACAACAAATAAAAGACATCTGAGTGAGATTTTAAATAAGAAAGGTTTGGAAGAATATGGACCAAATATTGGTACGTGTGATTCGATAAATTTAGGATATTTGGTCGCCATGGGTGACTAAAGGTTCTGTTTGTACATTTCTTTGAACTATGACTGTAGGCTGACGTCAATATGGGTACTACTGATCTACTCTGTCTCAACATCTCTTTCCAGAACAACCTTTTCTCACTCTGCATTTGACTCCAAACCAAAAGCACTCCGGTTATCAGTCAACTGCACAATCTATATGTGACTCCAGATCCATAACACTCTGTATATCACTAATCTGCTCTATCACTAATCTGACTCCAGACCAAAGCACTGTCAATATACTGACCTTCCCTGTATCATCATGAGACTCCAGACGCACAGCACGGTGATTAACACTGAACAGTTCAGTACGGGTATCCAGACCCATGGCATCTTCGTTACCACTATATGCTTTGTATCTGTGTCTCTGAACCCACAGCACTGTGGGTACCACTGTCCGAATCCGGCTCTACATGTGACACCAGAAGAAGAGCTCAGTTGTTATTTATGAAATGCTCTGTCTCTAAATGCGAGTCAAGCCACACCGCACTGTGGTTTCCAGTGACTTGCTCCTTCTCTACGTATAAGTCCCTACACACAGCTCTTTGGTTACCACTCATCTGCACTGTACCTGCATTTTAATCAGATCCACAGCAATGTGGTCAGTACCCACCGGCACTGTCTGTACAAGTGACTTCAGACTCACAGCACTGTGGTTATGAATGACCTGCTCTGTGACTACAGGGCCATAGCACTGAGTGCATTATTGACCAACTCTGTCACAGTGTGTAACATAGGGAAACAAAACTGTGCTTAAAATGATCTCCTTTGTTTCTGCACGTGACTCCAGACGCTGAAGACGGTGATTACCACTGTCTGAAGTTGTTTCCATACGTGACTCCAGACCCACAGCGCTGTGGCTACCATTGACCTGCTCTCTCTACACTTACCAACAGACCCATAGCACTCTGGTTACCACTGACCTGCTGTGAATTTAAACATGACTCCAGCTCACAGAACTGCAGCTACGACTCGGCTGATCTGTCTCTGTATGTAACACCAGACCCGCAGCTCTGTGGGTACCACAAAGGATTTATAAGGATATCATCACGTTTGGCGGCTTTGCCGTTGAGGATTAGTCTCAAGAGGCTCCTGTTCACTAGAGATGATGGGTGACCTTAAAATTTTTTAAAACATCATGATGGGCATGGATAGGGTGCAAAGTGTTTGTGTTTTCTCCACGGTAGGGGAGACCAAAAGAAAGAGCCTCTGTTTCAGGCTGAGAGGGGAACGATTTAAACGAGACCGGAGGGGCAACTTCCTTTCGCCTAGAGGATGGCGCATTCATGAAATGGACTGCCAGAGGAAGTGCAAAATACTGCAACAATTATAAAATTTAAAAAGCAGCTGGTTGCGGATTTGAATTGGAAGCAATTAGAGCGATATGGGGCAAATGCTGCCAAATGTGGTTAGATAAATTTCGGATATCTTTTCGGCATGGCCGCGTTGGAGCAAAGGTTCTGTTTTTTAACTGTGTCATTCTATGACGCTAGATACACAGCACTGTGAATACCAATGGCATACTGTGTTTCTACATCTGACTCCAGAACCATATCACCGTATGTTCCCCTGACTTGCGCGTCCTTACATGTGACTCCAGACCAACATGACTGAGTGTGGCACTGATCTGCTCTGTCTGTAACTTTGATTCTATCCGCTGCACTGTTGTTACCACTGATACAGTACACAGAACTGCACAGCACACTAATGGGCCTATCAGCCGATAATGTTGTGCCAAACATGACACGAAGCGGTACTAATCCCTTTTGTGTTTCCTTGCTTCGTATCTCTCCATTTCTTACATATTCATGTCCTCATCTAAACGTCCCTAAGTACCCGAATCGTTACTGCCTCCACCACCATCCCAGTCTGTGCATTCCAGAAAACATTCTGTTTTACAAACCTGCCCATCACGTCTCCTATGAACGTTCAAGTTTCTTATTTGATTGTATTCTCTCGCTCTCTGCAAATTTTTGTCACTGTGAACTGACTGGACTAGCCCTCATTTCTGATCGTGCATTACTTTGTCTCATGTAATATCAGTCACGTTCTAAGGAATGTCGTTACACCTCTGAAAAAAACTGGTGGACTAAATTTGCAACCGTTTAACAAGGGAAAAAGTCCTTAACAGTTTCTTGAAATTTCTGCTGCTTCATTCCGATACTTTCAGCAATAGAATAGGTATATTTACACAGATTAATGTCAAACTGGTTTGTTTCTGTAATACTGAAATCAAAAGTAAACTTGAACAATTCTATCAGAGTCCTAAATTCTGGGCAATAAATGTCCTCACAGTCCTTAACAATGCAGATTGCAAAGTAAAGAAGTGCATGCACATATTAATTGATGACATAAATCTGGCCCTTTCGTGAAAGACAGGGAACAACCAAAGCTCTCTGCGACACTTTTTATAGTCAAGGACAAGCTGTAATATAGTTTAATAATGTTTTCCCTTCGATGTCTGGACTCTATTACAATCGAAATGTAGAGATTCAGACATTAATTCAACGGATTTTGTTTGACATTCGTGCAAACTGTCTTGTGCGTTGACAAGTGCAGCAGGTTGGGCCCATCTCTGTCAATCTCAGTTAGTACAAGTGAATATAGAATTCCTCCTGCATTATCCAGAGCCTGCTTCTGTACTTGACTAAGGATTTCTCCCCGCCTCTCACTGTCAGATTCATGAATACCTAAGAGTATGGGATTCTGTTTCTGGACATGCACTCATTGCGGGATTCATTCTGTCTCTGAATCTTACCAGCTGTCAGTGCGTATGATAGAGTTCATTTCAAAGTCCCTGGTATTGTACGCGAGATTGAAATTCACTCAGCGCTCAGGTCCCTATTTTTCTTTGCACTCCTGACGGATTATTTCCACGTATTTAATTTTTTTTCAGGATGGGACTTGGAATGCTTTCTCCAATAATTTTACACAAATGAAAGAAGTGAAGAAACAGAATTTGGGTCTGTAAGTGACAGGACACTGAATGGTTACCATCTAAAAGTAAGGAAAATGAAAAAAAGTGGCAGCAGACGTGACAATTGGTTTACTCTGTCATGTCCCTGTCATGGTTTATTAGATACTCGATAACTGTCAGTTTATGCGTGAATTCTGCCCGATTGCTCAACATTAACTCGAAATGGCGGTGACTCTCGGTTCAATACGACCGTGCTCCAGCAAATAGTGGTAAATTCAAGTGAACAGTTCATCAGATTTCCAGAAATTCCGACTCAGCCAAGTGTGAAAACGCTGACGGAGATGTCCTCTAGAATTTGAAGTGGCGTGCCCTTCCTTTCAGGCTATTGTTTTAACTGTGAAACTTCCCGTGTCTGTCGACAGTGGGCATTCGTTGTGGGCAAGATTTCCAGATCAAAATTTAATTCCAATGTCGCTGTTTTCATTGTTTAATTGAAATCATTTCACTTGCCTGTTCAGGGAATTGAATCTTAGATTTCCACCTTACAGATCGGATCATTAACCACTATAAGAACGAAAAACATTCTTTTCAATCCTGGCGTTTAGGTCACATGTCGAATTGCCTCTTGGAAATGAAGGTGTGGTCAGTCCCTTCAGGAATATGACATGACCTGTTAGGACTGAGGGGCTGCAGACACCCTTCAGTCCTCTCGGTATGAGTCTGGAAGGCTGACAGGGAACCGTTCTCTGTGTTAAGTGATTTCTCTTCAATTTCTGTCTGCAATTTATCAGGCCTACTACGCCAAGATTGACAAGTTTTGTCGAATTGCAGAAACTCTATCGAGCTTTGGTTTACTCCGATTTGCATCACACGATCTTACTTAATCAGCGTGCGTGTGGAGGCATGGGCAGGTCTGACTGGGTGGTATTTAAAAGACATCATCGAAAAAACAAAAGGGATTCCGTCAGAAAACTAAGTGCGCCAACACAAACATCACAGAATTACACACACCCACACACGCAAAACGCTATACGTTACTCCAGACCCACGGCATCTTCGTCACCACTATGTCCTTTGACCCTGAGTCTTTGAACCCACAGCACTGTGGATACCACTGTTCGACTTTGGCTCTACATGTGACACCAACAGAAGAGCTCAGTTGTTATTTATGAAATGCTCTGTCTCTCAATGCGAGTCAAGCCATACCGCAATGTGGTTTCCAGTGACTTGTTCCTTCTCTGCTTAGAAGTCCCAACACATAGCGCTTTGGTTAACACTCATCTGCACTGTACCTACATTTGACTCAGACCCACAGTAATGTGGCCAGTACCCAACTACGCTGTGTGCACAGTTTCCTTCAGTCTAACAGCACTGTGATTGAGGCTGACCTTCTCTGGGACTACAGGGCCATAGCACTGAGTGCACTATTGACAAACTCTGTCTCAGTAAGTAAAACAGTGGGAAAAAATTGCTTCAAAATGATCTATTCTGTTTCTGCACGTGACTCCAGAAGCTGAACATGGTGATTACCACCGACTTAAGTTGTCTCCATGCGTGACTCCAGACCCACAGCACTGTGGCACCCATTGACCTACTGTGAATCTGCACGTGACTCCAGTCCACAAAACTGCAGATACGACCCGTCTGATCTGTCTCTGTATGCAACTCCAAACCCACAGCCCTGTGTGTACCACAAAAGATTTACAAGTGCACCGTCACTTTTGGCGTGTTTGCTGTTGAGCATTAGTCTCAAGAGGCCGATTCTTTCTGTTACCTGGAGTTGATTGGTGACCTTATAATAGTTTAAGATTTCATGATGGGCATGGATAGGGTGTAACGTGTTTGCCTTTTCTCTGCGGTAGGCGAGACCAAAGGAAAGGGCTTCTGTTTCAGGCTGAGAGTGAAACAATTTAAGCGAGAGCTGAGGGGCAACTTCTTTTCGCCTAGAGGATGGCGCATGCACGAAATGAACTGCCCGAGGATTTGTAAAAGACTTTTAAAAATCATAAAATTTAAAAGGCATCTGGTTGTGGATTTAAATCGGAAGCATTTATGGGGCAAATGCTGCCAAATGTTGTTCGATAAATTTTGATGTATTTTCGGCATGTTTGAGTTGGAGTAAAGCGAAGTTTTTTACTGTATCATTCTATGACGCTCGACCCACCGTACTGTAAGTGCCATTGGCATACTCTGTCTCAACATCTGACTCCAGAAACATCCCACCGTATTTTACCCGACCTGCTCGTCATTACATGTGACTGCAGACCAACAAGACTGAGTGTTGCTCTGATCTGCTCTCTCTGTAAATGTGATTCTATCTGGTGCACTGTTGTCACCACTGATAAAGGACACAGAACTGCACAGCACAGTAATGGGCCTATCAGCCTATAATGTTGTGCTGAACATGAAACCAAGCGGAACTAATCCCTTATGTCTGTCCTTGCTTCATATCTCTCAATTCCTTACATATTCATGTGCTTATCTAAATGTCCCCAAATACCGTATTCACGACTGCCTCCACCACCATCCTTGTCAATACATGTCCGAATCCTACCACATTCTGTTTTACAAACCTGTTCACCTCGTCTCTCGGAACGTTCACCCTCACCTTCTACTTCTTAGCATAGAGCTTTTCTATTCTGGGGAAAAGATTCTGTGTGTTAAACCCATCTCGTCATCTCATATTTTTACAGACATCCATCTACTCTCTTCTCAGTATCTTCTCTTCAAGAGAAAACAATCTGAGAGTTTGCTCACCTCTCCTTATCGATCAAATCTGTAATTCAAGCAGCATCTTGTTAAATCTCATCTGCACCTCGCCAAATCAACCACATCCTTCGTGTCATGTGGCGACCACAATTGAACGTGGCACTCTGAGTGTGGTCTCACCAATGTCCTACAAAGCTGCATCATGACATATTGAACTTTGAACCCATTTCCCTGACCAATCAAGGCAAGCACACCATATGACTAATTTACCACCTATCTACTTGCATGGCCATTTTCAGGGAGCAAAGATCTTGAATTCCAAGTGCCTTCTATACATCAATGATGTTATGTGTGCTGCTATGAACTGTATGCTTTTCCATCAGGTTTGATCTCCAAAATTGCCGCACCTCATACTCATCCAGCTCAAACTATATCTTCCATTACTCGGCCAATATCTGCAACTGGTATATATCCCCAGTATCCTTTCACAAAAGTCTGCACTATCCACAACTCCAACGATCCTTGTATTGTCTGCAAACGTACTCACCTACTCATGTACATTTTAATCTAATTCATTTACATACAACAGAAACTCGTAGAGGTCCTAGTACGGATCTTTTGAGAAAACCATATGTCACGGACGTCCAGCCGGAAAGGCACCATTCCACCATTACTCTCTGCCTTCTATGGACAACCCAATTGTCAATCCAAGCGGCCAAGTCCCGTTGGAGTCCATTCATCTTAATTTTCAGAATCAGTTTTCCATGTGGGTTCTTGTCGAAAGCCTTACTAAAGTCCACGTAAGCAAATCCTCTGGTTTACCCTTATCAATCACCTTTGAGACCTCGTCAGATAGATCAATTAATTCGTGAGACATGACCTGCAATGCACAAAGTTATGTTGACTGCGCCTAATTATGTCATGCTTTTCCATACGCGTGTAATTCCTATTTGGAGGATTTCACTCCAATAGTTTCCAACCACTGATGTGAGATTTATGGGCTGATAGTTTCCTGGATTATCCCTACTTCTCTTCTTGAATAGGGAAAAACATAGCCGACTCACCAATCCTCCGGGATCTCTTAAGTGGTTCGAGAGGACAACTTTCTTGGTCAAAACCTAAGCAATTGCCTCACTCACCTCCCTCAATAAACTGGAATAGCTATCATCAGGCCATGGGAAACTATCTGCATTAATATTCTTCAACGCCACAATTTTCTTGTTCTTTAATGTTCTATCCTATAGACATGCTCCACACATATCTCACTATCCTCCATGTCGTCTTACGGAGAGAATGGTGATGCAAATTCTTCACTTTGGAACTCAAACATCCTCTTCCTCCAACCATAAGTGTCATCCTGTATTCTTGAGTGGTCCAAATTTCTCCGGAGTTATCCTTCTGTCCTTAATATATTCATAGAACACTTCCGGATTCTCTTTAACTTGAATTGTCACGGACATTTCATGGCCCCTTTCTTGACCTCTTGTTCCCCGCTTGAGTACTTACCTGCTTTCCAAAAAGTGTTCACAGGCCCGTACTATTTTAGCTTCCTAAAACTTACACGTGCATATTTTTCTCTTTTGAAGAAATTCACAGCCACCCTCGTTTTCATATGTCACTTTCCTTGCTACCTTTGTCCATTCACCTTACTGGAACATGTCGGTCTGGAACTCTCCACACCAGATCTTCACAAATTCCCACATGTTTAAATGTTGCCTTGCCCGATAACTCCGTCTCCCAATTAAAGCTCCTTAGCTCCTGTCTCGTGCTGATGTAAATTGCGTTCCACCAATTTTGTACCTAACTGAAACTCCTGACTTCTCCCTGTTAATAGCTATCTTAAAACTGAACGACCTGTGATGACTGCTTTCAAAAGGCTCTCCCACTGAAAGGTCAGTCACTTCACCAAGTTCATTAGCCAATACAAGTTCCACTATGGCCCCTCTGCCAGTTGGCCTATCCACATACTGCTTCAAGAAACACACTTACATGCATTTAAGGAAGTCCTCTCTGTTTCCCCCTCTTGCTGTAAGGGAGTCCCAATGAATATTGGGGAAGTTAAAGTCACCCATTATGAAAATTCTTTTGTTATCGAATCTTTCCATAATCAGCCACATATTTATTCCCATTTGCTGTTGGAATTCCTACGTTAGAATCCTGGCAGATTGTTTGCACCCACCTAATTTTTCAACTCTACCCCTCTTGCCTCAATGGATGTGCCCTTCTGCATTTCCTCTTCGAGTGAGGATGTAACATTCTGCCTGATTAGTAATACTACTCCTTCATACCTTTTACCTTCTTCTCTATCTCGTCTAAACCAATGAAATCCTGGAGCATTTCCAGTCCGTCTCTCAACCACATCTCTGCAGTGGTCACAACATCTTAGTCTTACATACTGATCCAGGCTCTACGCTCATTTGTCTTACCGGTTAAACTCCTTGTATTGATGTAAACACACCTTAGATCATGAGTGCTGTTGTGTTCATTCACCCGTCGCTGCTTGGCCTTTTTTTCTGATTCACTGCTGTTAACACCTGCCTTCCCGTCAATCTCTCCACTTGTTCTCCTGCTGCTGCAATTGCATTCCCTGCCACTCTAGTTTAAGCCCTCCCATGTAGTACGAGTGAAAGTTGCAGCGAGGATATTGGTTGCTCGCCATTTTCGGAGCAATCAGTGCCTCTTTCACAGTTCACCCTGGCAGCAGAAAAGCTTCCACTGATACAAGATCCAAAAAAGTCATGCCCCTTGCATCATTTCTTCTCCATGTTTTCATCTCCCCTATCTTTCAATTCATTACAATACCAGTAAGTGACCCTGGCAGCTATTCAGAGATTAATATTGTTGAGGTCCTGCTCTTCAGCCTCTTTCTAACTCCCTCTCCTCATTCTGCAGCATCTGTAGTGGCTCCTTGTCTAACTCCAGGCTCACAACCTCTGAACTGCTCTGTTTCTACATGGTTCTGAACAACAGCATGATGGTCAATCCTAATCTGATCTACCTGTGCATGTGATTCGATCCTCACAACACTCTGGTTACCATTGGCCTGTTTTTTTTTATCTGCATGTGGATCCATTCACAAAGCATTTAAATTCATATTAACGAGGGTCGCGGCGCTGTCGTTACCGCTGTCTTCCCCTGCAATTGACTACAGATCTTCAATGCTATGGTTCCCAGTGACCTGCTTTGTTTCTGCAGGTGACATCAGACTACCATTGCCGTGGTTATCACTGACCTGTTTCATTTCCAACAGTAACTCCATTTGCATAACATTATTATTATTATTACTGTTCTTCAGTGACTGCACATCTGCGCTCAGACATATGGTATTGTGACTAACACTAACTTGTACTGTCTTCACAAGTTCATCCACACCCACAGCCTTATTATTATCACCGACTTCCTCTGCCACTGCATGAGACTGTCAATCTATTTTTTTGATGATTGAAGATGTGACGCGACTTGTGTTCTCTCAGTTGTATACCAGCAAGCAGCGCACATTCTCCCTCCTGCTACTTCCCAGTCGCCTCCAAACTCCCATCCAGTCCTCGAGCTGGGAGACTGATACATTGGAGATCGAAAAACTGCTCACTGAATGCAAAATCACGCTCCCCTTCCCCAAAGAGAATAGTGGACAACGAGCCAATTGCATTGTCTGCGAGCTGCTGTTGGTGTCTGTTCGATCAGAGATTCAGAACGGCTAGGATATTACCTTCAACGCCATTCTAGATCTTATGCTTTTCAATTCCCAGTTGTGTCGCTCATTAGACTGTTGAGAGCAGTTGCTTTCTGTTGACTCTTTCTTACTCCTCATAAACCTCTTCACATGAAACAGGCCTGTACAATATTGTCTCTGCTCCAATGAAAACAATCCGTTTAAATCCAGCCTCTCACCGAAGCTAAAATGCTCCATTGAACAGAGAAGCGAACAGCACAGGAACAAACCCTTCTGAATATGTCTGTGAAGACAAGTGTACTATTCCAAACTAATCCTATCTGTCTTCACATGGTCCATAAAGCTGTACACATTGCCGGTTCTTCCATCTATCTAACTACCTGACAATTTGGCTATTCTAACCAAGTCCACCACTTTCTTTAGCAATATTTTCCAGACATTTGCAACTCTCTCTGTTAAACAAAAACAGTGTCATGCTTGTCATTTTAACATGTCCCCCCACCTTAAACCATTGTCCAATAAATTTCCAACCTGGATAAAAGAGTCCGGCTCGGTAACCTATCTAAGCCCCTCATCGTTTTATATACTACCTTCAAATATCCTCTCAGCTCCAAAACCCGAGCACGAACAATCCAAATTTTGTCAAAAGGCTGTTGGTAACCAGAAGTCTCTGATCCAACATCCTTGTAAACATCTTTCCCTGCCTCCCCAAAGCGTATGCATCCTTGCTCTGGTGTGGCGACCTGAACTGCAAACGATCCTCCAGTTGTGGCCACAGCAAAGACACACATGCCAGCTAAGCTACGGCAGTGTAAAGATCATCAATGCATAACCCCCTTTTTCTGACAAGTTCCTTCCTTCCTGACATTGTGTTAAGACATTGATATGAAAGTGAAGTGAGACATGGAAAATCAATGTTTGCAACATCACCCAGTTTTATTCACGTAGTTTAGAAAACAGTGGGCCAATGATCGTTCAGTTGAAACAATAACATGAAGCTGAAACGATGAGATGACAGAACTCTCCAATCAGAAACACAGATGAGTTCCAGTGTTGAATGTTGCTCTTTCCTTCTTCGATTTCACAAACGTACGCAACACACTTGTAAGATGGGGCACATTCCTGCAACTCTCGCTGAAATACCCTTCTGACATGGTACGCGGCTGCAGTAACTCCCTTCTAAAATACATGAAAATAGTGGCGCTGGGAGAGAGAATAAAAAGAAAAACAAAGATTCGTTTATGTTAACAGTCAGATGCGATAGGCCATCCACCTGTCTCAGATACACAATGCCAGTACAATGCAGATTTCACCCTTGCTGTTCGAACCAGACATTCATGGAGTTGTAAGGGTGCATATTGCATGAACTGTGTTCCAATAATTGTTCGTGAAAATCAGAACTGTGTGCAGTTCTCCACGTCCAGCCTCATATTGGTACAGTCTACTGACATCTGAGAAGTGCCTTCTCACTGTGAGGCATTGAGGTGAGGAATTGTGAGGTACTCAAGCAGCTTGCCTTCAGGGAGGGAAAATGCAACGACAATTTTGGCCAGCATAAGAATGGAACGATCCCAAAGTCAATAGCCACTTGTAACTTATTTACCCAGATAGGTGCTTGGATTTGGAATGCGTTGCCTTGGAGAGTGGAAGAGGCTGATTCCACAGCAGGTTTCAAAAGAGAACTGGATGTGGAGTTCAATGGAATGAATTTAGATGGGAGATCAAAATAATACTGTCGAATGGGGCTAGCTGGACAGCACTTTCTAACATCAGGACATAGACGATCGTAAGAGTGTCCTACTTATAGAACTGTACAATTTTATAATGATTATGTGACAGAGAACTCAACAGGTCTCGGTAAGGAAGGATGCTTCAAGACAGGGATTAAATGAGATTGGTGTCTGTGAGTCAGTACACGACCTCAGAGAAGACCTCTTGAGTCATGATCAATAATGCCAGATCACTAATAAAGCGTCGAAAATAGAATTCCCACTTGGAGAAACTCAGATCTCACCACGTTTTTCACCCTGCATCCATTTGCAGACACTGGACAAGTAATTGGATGTGCAGAAGGAGGCCGTTTAGCCAGTCAAACTTCCTCTTCGATTTGATGATTCAGTGCTGATGTTTGACATGGGATGGACACTTTTTTTATATAAAATCGAACGTCATCAGTTTATAACCGAAGAGGTTTATTTGAAAGTGCAACCGGGGAGGGCTGCTCCTTTGTTGTGTATCTCGTGGAGTAAGATTCTGGGACACAGAAACATTTAGAACAAAATATCAATATGTCATACACATGTGCAATATATTAAACAAACAGAGATTGCTGTTCATTCTTTTGTCTTTTAGAATGGAGCTGCAGGTTCAGATTCTTTAATATGGAAATCCCAGAACTTCTTTCAAGTTGTATCCCCGAGATAATTAAAGGATGTATTTAAAAATAAGTCACCCCAGCGACTTTTGTCTGTTTCTGTGTGCATGTGAGGGAGAGAGGTCGAAGAGAGAGAAAGAGTGTGTGTGTGTGTGTGTTTGTGTGTGTGTGTGTGTGTGTGTGTGTGTGTGTGCATGTATGTGTGTGTGAGTCTGCGTATCTGCACATATGTGTCTGAAAAAGTGTGTGTATCTGCAAGAAGGTCTGCGTAAGTATGTTCGAATGGAAAACGGTGTGTGCATCTGGTGTCATGACTGAGCTGATCATCTCCACTTCCCTTTCCTCCAACTCCCGGATAATTGCTCCATTCTCATCCTGACTGAAAATCTGTCACCCTTACCCATAAATATACTGAAAGAAAATGCACTCATGCTGAAGAATTTCACCGTTTCAATGCCCTTCAAAAGAAGATAACCTTCATCTATTCCGACTTAAATGGGCTGCACTTTATTCAGAGCTGATGCAGTCTGGTCCACAATTCTTGCACAACGGTAAACAACATCTCCTGTTCTCCACTGAATATTTTTTCTAAGAGTCTTTCATGTTTCAGCAAGCTGAGATCTCATTCTTCTCAACTGCCACCAATATTATCGTGACCTACTCAATCTCTCCATAGCTGATGTCAGTTCCGTGTTCTTCTCTGGATTGCCTCAAATTCTGCTCCGACTGGAAGCAAAGAAGTGGTTGAGGAGCTGAGTGAGTAATTTGCATCAGTCTTTGCCGTGAAAAGGGCGAGTAACATCGTTGCCGCGTAGGGTGGACACCAGAAATTAGTACGGTGGCCAGCAACAAGGAGAAGGTGCTGAAAAAAACGGAAAATCTGGAAGTGTACAAATTACCTGATAAAGATGGGCTACATCCCACGGTTCTGAAGCAGATGAGTGAAGAGATAGTGGAGTCGTCAATAGTGATGTTTGTGGTGTCACTAAATTCAGGGCGACTCCGAGAATACTGGAAGCTTACTAATGTTAAACCCTGTTTCAGAAGGGAATAGGGAGAAAGATAGGAAATTACAGAATGAAAAGCCTGACTTCAGTCAATGGTCAGATGTTGGCATCCATTGTGAAGGGTGGGAATTCTGAATACTTAGAAATGCACCGTAAAAGAGGGCAAACTCAGTATTGTTTTATCAAGGGGACTCTTAAATTTTTTTGACAGGGCATAGAGAAGGTTAGACCAAGGAGAGCCAATCGAAGTTGTGTATCTCCACTTCCAGAAGGTTTTTAACAAGATGCCGAAGGAAGCAACATAGTGGGAAACGGTCCGATGTTGTTAAACGCCAGGTACTAGCATGTATAGAAGATTGAGTGTTTGGCAGAACGCAGAGTGTGGGATAATAACAGAAAAGAAACCCCTGGCCAGTGGTTTCCACAAAGGTCAGGGGCTACAGCTTTTCACTCCATATATTAGCGATCAGCATGAAACAATCAAGAGTATTCTGGCTAAGTTTGAAGACGAGACAATGATATGTAGAGGGGATGGTAAAATTGAGAAGACATGGGAGCTTCAAGCAGGTTTAGAGATTAGGAGAGCGGATAGAAGTACGGACTATTTTCTAAATTGGTTGAAAATTCAGAAATCTGAAGTTCAAAGGGACTTAGAGTCGTGGTCTATGATCCTCTTCAGGAAAATGTGCAAGTTGAGTCGGTAATCAGAAACGCAAAGAGAATGTTGTCAAGAATCTCAAACGACGAGAACAAAGACGCACGGATGTACATCTGAAGCACATAAGTCTGGTCATTCCACGGTTGGAGTATTGTGCACAGGTTTGGACTCCATGCCTCAGGAATGATGTATTGGCTCTGCAGCGGTCTGGAAGGTGTTCATAAGAGGCATTCGAGGAATTAAAGACAACATTTAAGGAAGGTTTGCGTACTCTGGGATTAAACTCGATGGAGTTCAGAATTGTCACTTATCTCTGATTGAAACTTTCAGATTACTGAAAGTCCTGGACAAAATGGAATTTGGAAGGTGTTTCCATTGGCAGAAAAAAAAGAGGAATCGAGGAGTCAGACTTTGAGTGAGGGGAAGAACTCTTATCATGGAGATAAACAGAAACATTTCGAGATAAGGAGTGTTGAATCTATGGGATTTATTGCCACAGACGTTCATGGAACCAGGTCATTGAGTACATATAAGATTGACATAGTTAGGTTCTTAGTTGCGACGGTGATCAAAGTTTACAGGAAGAAGTGTGAAAATTGGATTGAAAACTCGACCCGCCGTGTTTGAATGGCAGAGCTCAGTCGCTGGGCGAAATGGTCCAATTTCTGCTCCTGTGGTCTTATGAGCTTTCCTCAGATAAGATGCTCACTGTTATTTATAGTATTCCACCAGTGCTTTGACAAGTGTCTTGTTCAGTCTTATCAAAACGTCCTGACTTTTACATACCAATCTCATGGAACAGATATGAATGTATTTTTTAATCAACCTGGGGGAGCTGTTTTGGAATCACCCTGTTCAGCGATGTGGTTACACGCATCTTGAGTAAGTACGGACTGAAACCAGGCCATCCCGGCTTGCAGCTGGGACATTTCCATTGCAATACTACAGCTGGCTGTCTTTGAGATACAGTATATGGATGTGACTACTGAGATGACTGGGAATAGCTACTTGGTCGTCAATACGTATAATAAGAAAAAGAAATCAGGCGTACAATTTCTGCACCCAGTCGGAATTCCGCTCAGTGTTTTACTGAGTGGATTTCTTTCTCTTTCAAGATGATAAAAACAGTGTTTGCCGACGGGATGGACACACATGAGACACACAGATGGCAGCTCCCATCGAAAGAATACATCGGTTACTGATCCTAGCCATGCTTCCCATGTTTTTTCCAGAACGGAGATAAAAAAAACCTCTGCATCTAAGACAAAAAGTAGAACTTACCAATTGTGGTGGCTTCAATAAATACCAGGGTTCCAAGTAGGAATAACAGTGTCGCCCACATCATCGTTGTGGTTATGAGAGAAGAAACGATCATCCTCTCTTTATGGGTTCACAGCTTACACTGGTGGTATCAATTATTGATACAATGGCGTCTGGCTGCACTTTACGTTCTAATAAGGTGTAGATCACTAACTCAGACTGACAGTAACTGGAATGAAAATTTGGAAATATCTCCTTAACGCTTACGTCATAAAGCGAGCAGAGTTAAGGGCCTGATTAATGAGTGAACTGTCGAGGATTGAAGTCAATTTTTCACAAGTATGTAGGCGCAGGAATAGGCGATTTGGCACAATGAGTCTGTTCAGCTACTCAGGAAGATCATGTCTAATTTGTAAGACAACAGCATATGCAAGGCCTGGGACCATATCCCCTGCTCCTCTGCCTCAATGAAAGTTATCAATCTCACATTTAAATGTAAAATTTGAATTAGCATCGATAACCATTTGATGGTGTGACTTCCAAACCTCCAGAACTGTTTCAGTGTATTGACTGCCCCTCGTTCTCAGACTATAATGTAGGCATCTCTGGTTGTGGGCAAACATTGAATGCCCAACCTCAGTTGTCTCTGTGAGGATGTGGTGGTGAACTACCTTCTTGATTCGAAGTAAGCCATACTTTGCAGTTTACCCACAATGACCCGAGGGCGGGAATTCCGTGATTTTGTACCAGCATATATTTGACTTCAACGTCATCTTGTGCAGATTGTTTTTCCTTATATATCTTGACATTCCCTGTTAGTAATCCGAACCTTTGATTACATCTCCCAATAACCTTCCTCATTCTGTGAGATTTCAAGCCTAAATAAAGAACATAGAACAGTACAAAACAGTGAAGGCATTTGGTCCTCGGTGTTGTGTCAGCCTTTTATCCTACTCTAAGGTCAGGCAAACCGACATACCTTCCATTGCACTAATAGAATTAAAATCCCCACTGTGTGGAAACAAATCGTTTGGCCAACATATCCACATGGGACGTCGAAAGCATATCTCACCCAAACCCATGGCCCCATACCTATGAATCTACATTTCCCCTGCCTAACCTACCTGGCCTACACATCCTTGAACACTAATGGCAATTTAACATGACCAATTCACCTAACCTGCTCATATTTGTGACTCTGAAAGGAAGTCAGAGGATTGCAAGCACGCAGAAAAGGGGAAAACGTGCAAACTCCACATAGGCATTCCAGTGAGGATGGTATCGAACCCAGGTCAGTGGTGCTGTGTAGCAGAAGCGCTAACCTCTGAGCGAATGTGCTGATGGACTAGTCGCTTAAAGTATATCTGATTGTATTACCACTGTTTACAACATATTCCACACAAACACCACTGCCTGTGTAAACAAACCAGCTCTCTCATCTTCTCTGACCATTCCTCCAATGAGCATAACTATTCCCCCTCGTGATAGACATGAACGCTATGGACAAAACTCTGTTCATCGATTCTATCTATGATTCTCAACAGCTGTGACAGAAAAAGGAAGTCACCTCTCACACATCATCGCTCAAATGAGAAAATTCATTACTTGCCTCAAACTTCCTTCATAAGATATGCCCTCCAGTCCAGGCAATATCCTGGGAAGACCTCTCTGCACTTTCTGTCAATTTTTCTTTTAATGAGGCGATCAAACTGAATGCAATGTCCCAAGAGTTGTCTTACACGGGGTCTATAGAGCTGCAGTTTAAACGCACAGCTGTTAAACTCAAGCTCCATAATAATGAACGTGAACACATCGTACACCTCCGTAACAAATCTACGAACTTGGATGGCAACTTTGGTGGATGTATAGACATGGTTCCCTCTGTTCCTCGGCATTGTCAGAAATTCTGTACGTTGCATTAATATTCGACCTTCCAAAGTGAATCACTTCACACTTTTGCAGGATGAACTTCATCTCCTACTTATCAGCCAATGTCTCCATCCTTGCAAGGTCCCGTTGCAATCTACAACGGCCCTCCATACTATCCACAACACCACCAAACTTCATGCCATTCGCAAACTTATGAACCCACCTTCAATTCCTCAGTAAAGTCTTTGATAAAAATCACGAAGAACAGAGGTACCAGAACGTATCCCTGCGGAACACCACTGGTCATCGAAATCCCGGCTGTAACCTTTCCATTTACTATCATTCTCCATTTTCTATGTGCCAGCCAATTCTATATCTGGACATCCAGCCTTCTCTTTATCCCGATTCTCCCTATTTTCTGAATAAGCCTAAAATCGAGAACTTTCTCAAACGCCTTGTGAAATTCCATATTTACCACACCTACTGCTCGACCTTTATTAACATGTGGTTCCAAATCCTCAAAGAATTTAATAAGGTTTGTGAGGTATGACCTGCCGCTCACAAAGGTATACTGACTATGTATAATAAAACTACGATTTTCAAGTAATCATAAAACACTGTCTCTCAGAAAATTCTACAAAATTTTGCCCATCCCCGACGTAAGATTAGCTCGTCTGTAATTGTCAGAAACATCCGAATATCCTTTCCTGAATCAGGGAATAACATGTGCCACACTCCAACGATGTGGCACTAATCCCGTACACAGTAATGACGCGACGATCATGGTCTGAGGCAAACTCTTGCATGGCGTCCTGTAATGTCCTAGAGTCCATTCCGTTATCCCAAGGGATTCCTGTATTCTTGCATTTTTGAAAATATTCAGCACAACCTCCTTCCTAACATCAACGGCTCGATTATATCAATTTGCTTCATGCTATCGCCAGAAATGTCAAGGGCGCCATCTGTCGTGAATACTGAATCAAGGTATTTATAAATGACTTCCTCTGAGTCCAGGTGGAAGTTCCCTCCACAAGCCCTGATCGGCCCGAACTCATAATAGCCATCCTCTTGTCCCTTATATAAGTGCAGAGTGCTTTCGAGTTCGCCTTAAAACTAGGCTCTCTTGCTTTTTGCTGCCCCCATCTAGCTCTCCTAAGTCCATTCTTCAGGTCTTTGTAAACTTCTGAAACCCTGTCTGATCATTGCTGGCTCAACCTTAAGTAAACTTCCTTCTCCTTTATGACAAGACGTTCCATTATCCTTGTCACACAAGTTTCTTTCAACCTAACATCCCTTCCTTGTCGCAACTGCACAAACCTATCCAGCGCTATTAGCTGGAGCTTCCGAAGCAACCTTCACGTTTCTGTCGTGCATTTTCCTGTGAACATCTATTCCCATTTAGGAGCCTCAATTGCAGACTCATAGAATTGGAAATCCCCCTCCCCGAATTACATACCTTCTCAAACCGTGTGTTCCTACATTCTCCACGAGAAACGTAAACGTCTGGGAGTTGTGATCACTGTCGCTGATAAACTCCCACTTGCGACCTGAAAACCTCATATATCTCTTTGCCAGACATCAAATCCATTGTGGCCTCCTCTCTTGCCGATCTATCCACAGTTTGAGTCAGGAATGCTTTCTGAACACACCCCACAACAACTGCTCCATCCAAACTGTTTGAAATAAATAGATTCCAAACAATATTATGGATGTTAAAGTCACCCACGATAACAATCCTGCTACTTCGGCATCTTTCCAAAATCTGACTCCCAGTCCCTTCCTCCGTGCCTCTGTTGCTATTGGGGTGACAGCAGAAAACTCCCTATAAAATGACTGCTCTTTTGCTGTTTCTGACTTCCAACCAGACTGACTCTGGAGACAAACCCTCCTCATTGATCTTCTTTTCTGCAGCTATGGTATTATCGCTGATTAGCAATGCCCCTCCCCCACCTCTTTTAAAGAAAACGTCCATTCTGGTTTGTAACGTCTCAACCCAGGAACATCCAATACCACTCCTGCCTTTTGATATCCAAGTATCTGTAATGACCACAACATGACAGGTCGAAGTATTGATCTACATTCTGGATTGCTCACATTTATTTTTGATACTTGTATTATAATAGCCACAATTAAACCCATCACAATGACTGCACCTTTGCTCCATCAAGTGCTAGCCCCTTCTCAGAAATCCTCTGCAGGATGTGTCTAGCGATACAAGACCAACCGCACCATCTCTTCTAATGCCCTGCCTATCTAGTTTGAACCCTCCCAAAGAGCTCCAGCAAACCTCACGCAGAGGGTATTATTGTCCCTCCAGTTCAGGTGCACCCGCACTTCTTTTACAGTTCCCATCTCTCCAGAATGTATCCAATACAATTCGGAAATTACTGCATGGAGTCTACTCCGCTATTTAATCCTGCACAATAAGTTTCTCTTTTTCGTTTTTTCGCTTCCCCATCCCCCCCCGTAAAGTTTGATCCTATGATAATCAAAAATCTATCTATCTCAGTCTTAAAATTTCTCAACGACCTGACTTCAAGAACCATCCGTGGCAGTGAGTTCCATATATTCATCAATCTCTGATTGAAGAAATTTCTCCTTGTCTCGGTTCCTAAAGGGCTTCTCTTTACTCTCATGGTGTCTTGTCGGGTTTTATTCACTCGTACAAATGGAAACATGTTTATAGTATGCAGTCTGACCTGGCCATTCAATATTCCGCGTATGCCCTTTTGGGAATCTGTATGCAATTCTTCAAATAGCCATCTCTTTGGCTTCCTGTGCGATTGGGGAAAATGATCAGCAGTTTGATCTAGTGAAATGTAAAGTGAAATTTGGACAGAGTCTCTAAGATGCCAAGGTATTTTGGTGGAACAAGCCCCGGAAATATCAGAATGTGAGTATGGATGCGAATGATTTAAAACACTCACGGATTTGGCCTGTCCCGTTCCATATTCATTGGAATGAGGGCTCTGTCATTGTCTTATTGTTGGTCTCTTCTATTCAGAACAACTCAGCTCCAGGGAGTTAGGACGGACCTTGTCGTGAATCGCTCCTTACAATACCTGGCATGTCAGCCAGGAAGATGTGTCATCGGGAAAAAAAAAGGTCATAGAAAGTATTGTGTGAAGCAGCATCCGGAAACTGTAAGTTCAAATCGATGTTCAGAGAATCGACAATTCAACCAGGCAGCTGTACTTAGAGAATGAAAGACAAACACACACAAGCTCTCTCTCTCTCTCTCTCTCTCTCTCTCACACACACACACACACACACACACACACACACACACACACACACGCGCGTGCACACAGTTTGAGTGCAATAAGGACTTCGTTTGAGCGGCAAAGAGACGGGTGAAGAGAGTGTGATCGAGGCAGAGGGGCACGGACAGTCAAAAAGGGAGTATGACAGATAGAAAGAAAGGTAGGATGTTTGGCATAGAGACAAGCGAAGTGTTTAAGAGTCAGGTAAAACACAGAAAGTCACAGATGAAAGAGAGGCAGGGACAGTGAGAGGCATAATGTGAAAGGGAGTGAATTAGATTGTTCCACAACAAGTGAGAGTGAGACGAGAGAGAGTGAGTGAGACAATGTCCGTCACTGTGGCAAGCAACAGTGAGACAGATGAAAGAACGATGTATGGATGTATCGAAATAAACAGAGAAGCAGGCAGTGAGATTGACAGAAAGAATGACAAAGAGACAGAGTGAAAGGCAAATAGAAAATGAGTGTTCTCTGGATGAGATGCAAAAAAGTGTGCGAGAAATGAGGGAATGGAGGCAGTAACATAGCAACGGAGGAAGATACAGCAGCATAGATTCCACGTTTTAAAAGGTCTTCCCTTCACTCTCAGGCTGTTCCTTCGGTTCCTATTCTCCCCTGTCAACAGAAACATCGTCCCAACATCACGTGGACCAGACCATTTAGTTTCAGCTTATCGACTGCCAGGATTCTAAATACAAATCTTGAATAACCATCTCTCTGGTAGCTTGTGGGATTACGGAAAATGAACAGCAATTTGACTCATTGAAGGAGGTAATGAAATTTGGACAGAATCTTTGAAATGCTGATCCATGAGATGGTGCAAACCCGGGAATTGTCGGAAGTCGAGTACGGACTTTAATGATTTCAAACGGTCATGGATACAGCCTGGAGAGTACCATACAACCAGGAAGTATTGTTATGTATCGGTTGGGTTCAGAGCAACTCAGCTCTGGGTAGTTAGAACGGACCTTTTATAGAATCGGTCCTCAAAACACCTGTTGGCTTAACACCATCACCCAAGAGAAACCCTCCAACACAGCACGTTCTCTTTGGAGTAAAGAAGGGGAGGCAGTGGATTTCACCTGGAGTGTATCAGGAACGTATTCCATTGTAAATAAAAGTTGGAGAATATGCAGTAGGAGCAAAATTCCCAATCTGAAGATGAAAATCGTTGTAAAGATAATTGATTTTCTTTTCACACTTTATTAATTGCTCTCTCCTCCCTCATTAATGTCTCTGTCGGTGTTTCTATCTTGAACGCCGTTATTTTTATTCCCTCGCCTATGTCACACAATATATGTTTCACTCTCTCTATACAGTCTTCATTCAAACAACCTTTCACTCCCACTGCCCAATCTCTCCTTCTCGAATTCTTTTTCAATATATCTCTCTTTCATTACTCTTTTTACTCCCTTTTTTCCCTCTTGAACCCTTTCATCCTCTTTCACTGTCCCTCATTAATCGTTGTCTCACACACACTTCTCTCTTCATTCTCTGCTCTGCAATACACTCTAACACATTTATCTCCTTTCTCTCTGCCTATCGTTATTCTCTGTACCTGTATTTCGCTTTCTAACCCGTTTATTTTCCTTCTGCTTAACTCATTATTCTCTTTAACACATCAATCTACTGTCTCGGTGTCCCTCATTACGGTTTGCACCTCAATTTCTCTGTAATACCTGTATTTACTTCATTTTGTCTCCTCCACCTCTTTTGTTAATCTTGCAATCTCCATTATTCTTCTCTCTTTCTTCCTCATCACTCCCACGACCTTTATATCATGCTCTCTGTCTGTCATTTAAGTTTCCTTCTGAAAGTCATAACTTTTATCTTGGCTGCACTTCGTGCCACAGCGTCAATCTCCAAACTCAGGTGGATATAACTCAGCAGGAGGCCTATCCGGAAATGGTAAATGCTGTCCTCACTCTGTGAAGGGTCGTTCACATCAATTCCTGATGGATGCACCCACCTGTGGGAATTTACTTAATGCTAAACCTCTCACTGACAGTGTTGACCTCCCCAAAGAACACTTGTTGCGAGGAGCAACGGCAAAACTTATATTATGGCCTAACAAGTTCTGCAGAGTCACAGTGAGATCAATGAAACAAAGTAGCCCTGTACAAAGGACTTGGAAGCTCTCTGTAGTAAATAATCTCTCAAGCTCTGAGTTGTCGACTTGTTAAAGTGACAGTCCACAGAGAGCAGTCAATGTTGCATCACGGCCGAAAGTATACCACAGTGGGGTGAGATCAAGTACACTGAGAAGAAATGTTCTGCTCCCCCCACCCACCAACCTCCACACATGCCCCGACCACCCAAATAACCACCCCCACCCCACCCTGCGCTAAGCCAGCCGTTCCGGGTTGATGCGGCTTTTGAATTCCAGTAACAGTGTCAGGAAATATCTCATGAGTGAGTGTAATACATGCATCTGTCTGCATCAGTGGTGCTAAGACGAAGATGGTCAGGAGCGTTACCAGACGTAACGATCACCAACAAACTGTCCTGAGCTTCCCCATCGATGTTACGGTGAAGAAAGCACAAGAATGTCTCTACGTCCTCAGAAGGCGATGGAAATTCCTTATGTACATCAAGAAGCTTAATTTTTATTTCCCGGTGCATCATACAAAGATCCTGTCTGTGTGTATCACAACTTGTTATGGCAACTACTGTGTCCAATACCGCAAAAATTTCCATACAGTCATAAACATGCCCAGTACATGAACAGATTTGTCTTCTATCCATTGACTCTGTCTATGCTTCCCGCTGCCTCGGGAAACAGCCGACAGAATCAAAGATCTCACACCTCACCAGGGTTATACTATCTTTCAACCTCTTCTGACGGGAAGAAGATCTAAATGTTTCAATTCACTTATCTACAGATTCAAGAACAACTTTCCACGCTCTGGTAACAGCCTTTGGAACAAACCTGCGAAAATCTAATCCTTTTCTTCTCTCCGCTGCCTGGCTGAAGCTGTAACAATGTATTCTGCACGCTTTTTTCATCATAATGTACTTTTATGGTGTGACTTGCCGAGATGGCACACAAAACAACTTTTGCTTTTTCATTTTATATCAGTGCATGTGACAATACAGCTAAACCTACTATTAATGCGTGCTCAGTGTGTTTCGTTATATTCTGAATTTCTAAATGATTTACTGATACCTCCTTTAGAAAGATTCCAACATGTTGCCACTGTTAGACGTTAAGCTAACTTCAGTAGTGTTTTACTTGCCTCCAAATCTTTTTGGATAAGGATGCATGCAATTTGGAGTTTTTTTGGAGGGAACGATGATAAAGCGCACGAGACCATAGGAGCAGAATTTCATGTAATTGAGTCTGCTCCGGCATACAATCCGGGCTGGTACATTTCTCAAAAAAATCCCTCGCCATGTCCTGGTAACCTTAGATTCCCTTCATACTAATGACCCTATCCCTCTCAGTCCAAACCTGATTGAATTACCTCGTCTACATAACCTTCTGTTGCAATGAATTCCGTCGATTGGCCACTCTCTTGCTGAAGATTGTTCTTATAGTTCAGAAAGACGCTCGAGGGGCTGAATTGCCTGAGTCTGTAGCATTCTAGCAAGAGTATATAGTTTAAATATTTGAAAGCATGTTCGCGATGACCAGAGGAGTTCAAAACCAAGGGGTTCTCAGTCTAAGGCATTCATGACAGGGCATTGAGGACGTAGGTCGGGGAACTTTTCTGAATCAGAGAGCGCGGAGACTGTGGAATTACCTGCTACTTAATGCAGTCAAGGCGAAACTTCTGAATTTTGTTTTTCAAAGTAATTAGATATGGCTTCTGGAGCGAAATGGATCAAAGGGTATGGTGAGAAAACAGTAACAGGGGATAGTGTTGGATGATCACCAAAGATCACACTGAATGGTATAGCAGGCTCGAATGCTTGAATGATCCATCCCTGCTCATAGATTCTGTTTCTCACTATGAAACAAATGGTACTGTGATTCATTCCCGAATAGCTTTTAACTTGATTTGAAGCTGACAGAATGACAACCGGCAGTTAATCTCTTCCAATAAGGAGGTAAATATTTGGCAGCATGAAAGCATGAAACAATCTGTTGGAAACTCAGGTAACGCTTTCAGAAATGTATAAATAAAATATTTCAAGGTATGTGTGAATCGCTGACTGAGTGCATCATTTTATGTCTGCTACCAGAGTAAAGAAAAATATTCTGTTCCCTCTCGTTTGTATATCAGTAATGAGGGGGTTCACACTTGCACTGTTGTCAACTAGACAGGTGGGAATGAGACTAAAAATAAATGGATAAAGTTCTGAGGCTTTATAAGTCTCTGGTCTGTCCAGACCACATTTTGATCATTGTGAGCAAGTTTGGTCCTATATCTCAGAAAGAGTTGTGCTGGTCCATGAATGCGTCTGGAGGAGGTTCACGACAATACTCCCAGGAATGAAAGGCTTATCGTATGAGGAAAGTTTTAGGACTGTAGTTCTCCTGAATCTCCAAGGAGAAGAGTGATGAAATTGAAACGTACAGAATATTGATAGGCCTGGATGGAATGGAAGAGGGAAGATGTTCCATTTAACAGGAGAGGCCAGGATCAGAGGGCACAGGCTTAGGTTAAGATTGCAATGGTTGTCAGACTTACAGCCCAACTGCTTGTTCTGTGGTGCTGGGGCGTTCGTGGACCAATGATATGTGGGATGTTTCATTTTGAGTTTCTTGAAAAGCTCCTCCTCTGCTTTTGGTTGCACGTTAGCCACATGCTCCTGATCTTTGGGCACCCAGTGGCAATAGAGAAGGATAGGTCAGAGAAACTCCTCTTGGGTCTGCTACTGGGCCTGTGCAAACTCGTCGTAAACAGGACTACGCAGAGGGCCATGGAGCGGATCGTTATGGCCGATTGCCGACCCGTCTATGTGATTACATTTCAGTCCGGATGTCCCTGAAGAAGGAGCACACGGTGCGTACCAACATCCTCGACATTTTCAGGGACAGCCAGGTACCTCTATTTCTCCTCCTCCTCTATTTTGATTTTATACCTGCTCTCCCCTTCATATTTTTGAGAATGGAACATTGCTTTTTGCGGCGAAGGGCACTTTTCGTCACTGGCCCCTGTGGTGCTTCCTTCCTTCCTGCTGGTGGAAAATGAATAAGGGTTTATACACCTGTTGTTTTTCGTTGTGTCTCGTAACTGCACATACACACCTTGGTGCTGGGGAAGAACAGAAAGAAAAAATGAATTCAAACTGATCAAGTCTCTCTTCATGCACCGGTCACTCCAGCCCAGGAATCAGTTTAGTCAACCTTTGTTGCACTTCCTCAGATAATGAAGTCCAAAATGGAGTAATATATTGAATAACATTGCTTTATATTATATTATAGCATTTTATATAATAAAATAATGTGTTATACCATGTCAAGGAATGTTTGCCACGTTTCGATTTCCTTCATTGAACAGCACAATACATCAGTGGTTAGCATTACCTTCTCACAGCACCAGGACCGAGGCTCTATTCCACAATTGCACACTGGCTGTGCAGAGTTTGTACATTCACCTCATCTCTGTTGGGTTTCCTCTGACTTCTATAGTTTTCTCGCACATTCCAAATATTTTGCAGATTAGTTAAATTAGCTGTGGTGAATCAAGGCTAAACGGATGAGAATTTCATCTGGTCTTGAAGCGCTTCAGGGGGTCTGCATTGACTCGATGGGTCTATATCATAATGTTTTTATATTCACTGCCTTTTACTGATCATATACTGATCATCTTCACCTTCTAAATTCCAGAAAATACTTGTCTCCACAAAACGTAACCCACGAAGTCCATGCAACATTCATGCAAACCCATATTTTACTTGATCCAAGGCAAATTAAACCTTTTTAAGATCTGTTTCTCAGATCTGCTCAGAGTCGAGAAATGGGGTGTAAACAGGATGTTGTGAAATCGTAGCTGTGCTACGATGTGTATGCCGTCATACTCCATTCTCTCACGTTGAACACACTACTCCTTCAAGAGCCTTGAATATTTTCTGCAAAATATCGGCTTCCACTTATGTTTACTTTCATTCACTCCCTTCCACAATCTGTGGTATCGATCTCCTACCCGTGCTGAGCAAGAGAGTCACTTCTCCATTTGTAAACTATCATTTGGAATACTTGATGATGGGAACAATAAAAACTTGCCAAGCTTACTCCAGAGTCCAGGCTTAAGTACCTAAGGGATATAGTTGGGAATGGAGGAATGGCATTGAGTCAGATGGAGTCGTGTGAACTGAGTGACATTCGCGAAGGAGTTGTTGGAGCATGGAGATCAACTGATGATCATTGTGGAAATATTCAATGATTCCCCGAATACCAGTGTGAGTGTGTGTGTGTGTGTGTGTGTGTGTGTGTGTGTGTGTGTGTGTGTGTGTATATATATATATATATACACACACACGCAAAATATCTGTTACCATGTGACTTATTTCAGAATCCACACCCAGTTTACAATGGACTGCTCGGTCTTTGCTTGTGACTCCAGACACAACCACTGCGTATACCACAGATCTGCTCTGCATCTCCACGTGATTACACGTCTGCAACTCTCTGCATACCATTGAATTACTGTATTGCAATATGTGACACAAAGCTATGCTTCCAAAAGTTCTGTTCTGCCTCAGCATGTGACCTGAGATGCACAACACGTTGGTTACCACCGATGTTTTCTGTCTCCATGTCTGCCTCAAGATACACTGCATTATGATTATCAATGACTTGGTCTGTCTCTACTATTGAATATAGCTTCACAGCACCTTGGTTACTACTCACCTCCTCAGTCTCTACACGTGACTGCTATCCACTGCACTGTTGTTACTCATGATCTGCACTGCGTCTTACGCCAGATCCATAACATCATAGATCCATGTAATCTCTACATTGAGGAAACTTGCTCCTTGTTTCAACAAGACCGAACCTCTGAAGAGTAACCCAGCAAGACGCATTCCCCTCCCCTATTAATCCACATTTCCATAAACTAATGTACCTAACCAACATATCACTGAACACTACGGACAAGTTATCGTGTCCAATTCACCTAATCTGCACATCTTCGGATTGTGCGAGGAAACGGGAGCAGCTGGAGGAAACCCAGGCAGAGGCGAGGAGAATGTGCAAACTCTACCGGAAAAGTCGCCTAAACCTGTAATCAAACATTGGCCCCTGGCATTGTCATACGGCAATGCTGAGCACTGAGACACCGTGAACTTGGATATTGCCAAGAATGGTGTTATTGAGCTTTATGGATAGGCTCTGCTGTGTTTTTCTCTGCAGCATCAGAGGCTTAGGAGGAACTTTATCGAAGATTATAAAATTATGACGGGCATGGATAGAGTGAAAAGTCCATAATCTTGCCCCAGAGTCGGTGAGTCCAAAACTGGACCACATGGTTTGAAGTCTGAGATGGAAAAGTTTGAAAGTTTAAAATGGGCAACATTTTCCACTCATAGCGTGGTTTGAGCATGAATGAATGGCTGAAGGAAACAATAGAGATTACTATAGTTGCAACATTTAAAAGGTGTCTGGATGAGTATGCAAAAAGAAAGTCTTCAGAGAGATATGGCTGAATGTTTGGTAAATGGGCTTAGATTAAATCAGCATTTCTGGTCGGAATGGTTGAGTTGGACCAAAGATTCTGTTTCTGTGCGGTACATTTCTATGATCTGTGACTCAAGACGCACGGCACTATGGTTACCATTGATTTCCTCCATCTCTGCATCTCTTTGCAGAACACCAGCGCAATATTTTCAACTGATCTGCTCTCTTTCTCTGCATTTGACCTCAGACCAAGAACACTGTGGTTATCACTGATCTGCTGAGGCGACGTATGTGAATCCAGATTCACAGCACTCTGTTTCACACTCATCTACTCTACCTCTACCTGTGACTCCAGAACACCAGCACTAGAAATATTCTCATCGACACTGTCTCTTCATTCGACTCCAGACCCACAGGACAATATCTACCACTGAACTGTTCTATATAATTCCAGGCCAACTGCATTGTGTTTACCACAATCTGCTTTATCTCTGCTTATAACTCCAAACCCACACCACCGTGGGCAACACTAATCGTTTCTGTCTCTACATGCGACTCCAGAAGAACAACAGTGTATATATTATTAACACGATTTGTCTACATGTGACTCCAGACCCACGGGCCTGTAGTTTACACTGACTTGCTCTCTCTCTACATCCGAGTCCCAACACACAGCACTGTGGCTACCGGTTACCTGCTCTGCATCTGCATTCGAATCAGGCCCACAGCAATGTGTTTCCTCCAACTTGCGCTTCTCTAACAAGTGACTTCAGACTCACAGTACTGTTACGAATGACCTGCTCTGTAATGACAGGAACACAGCATTGGGTGTTCTATTGATTTATTCGGTCTCAATATGTGCCGCATGGCCGACGTAATTTTGCTTTGAAATAACCTACTGTCTTTCTTCATGTGACTCGAGACACAAAACACGGTGATTACCAATGACTTGTTACGTCTACATGTAACTCCAGACTCAAAGCACTGTGGTTGCCATTGACCTATCCTGTCTCTACATTTGAGAGCAGGCTCAAAGCACAGTTGTTCCCACTGACCTGATATCTATCTCCACGAGACAGCAGTCCACAGCACTGCAGTTGTCACTGGTGCACGCTGTTTCTTGATTCCAGACTTGCAATACTGTCCATAACACAATGGATTTTTAAGAAAGTTGCCAAGTTTTGAGGGAGTGCCTCAGAAAGCTGTTCTTTCTATTCCCTGGAGATGATGGGTGACCTTGTAAAAGTTTACATGAGGGGCATGGATAAGTTGTAAAGTTCATACCTTTCCCCGACAGTAGGGGAATCCAAAATTAGAAAGCATCTTTTTTAAGAGTGAGAGGTAAAAATTGTTAAAAGGGTCATGACTGGCGACCTTTTTCACATAGTAGATGGTATCAGCGGACGTGATAAACACTGTGACAGTTACAAAATTTTAAAAGTATCTGGATGGGCATATGAACAGGAAAGTTTGAGAGAAATAAAGGCCAAATGGTAAATAATGGGGTAGTTGGACAAATGGTTCCGTTTCCCTGCTGCACATGTCTGTGATTCTCTGGCTCTGGATCCGCTGCATTGTGAGTACCAATGAAATACTATGGCTCTCAATCTGCATGTCAAACTAAATCATTTAGATACATCAGAATTCGTAGAGTTCCCAATAAGAACTTTTGGGGACAACCATTAGTCACGGCCCTTCGGAAAATAACTACCCTTCTACAGTCATCCTCTTCCTTACTTGGATAACCCAATTGTGTTTCCATTCGGCAACGTCACCATGGATCCCACGCATCCTAAGATTCTGGATGAGCCCACCAGGTGGTATCTTTTCAAAACACTTACTAAAATCCACTGAAGCAAAATTCTCTGCTCTACCCTTATGGATCATCTTTCTAACCTCCTCAAAAAAGTCAATTATGTCAGCAAGACATGACTTGTACTGCACGAATGCATGTTGACTGCCCCTAATTAGGCCATTCTTTTCCAAATGTGTGTAAAGACGATTTCAAAGAATTGTCTCCAATATCTTCTCAAACACTGATATGAGACTTAATGGTTTACTTTCGTGTATTACGTTTATTTCCCTTCTTGAATACAGGAAAAACAACAGCTATTCGCCAGTCGTCCGTGATCTCTTACATGGTTAGCGATATCACAAAGCTCTTGTTCCAAGCCCAAATAAACATTTCTCTTCCCTCTCTCAAATAACTGTGGTAGATAAATTCAAGCTCTGGCAACTTATCTGTCTTAATGCTTCTCAGAGATTCAAAACCACACCTTTCTTGATCACACTGTGCCCTGGCATATCTGTATACTCCGCACATATTTCATTCTCCTCCATGTCCTTTTAATGGGTGAATGCTGATGCAAAGTATTCATCAGTATCTCATCCACATCCTCTGCATACAAGCACATGTTCCACCCATTATTCTTGTTTGTCCATTTCCTTCCTAGTTAAACTCCTGGTTTTAATGTTAGCATGTAATGTCTTGGAACTTCCCTTTACTCTGCTTGCCTAGAGCATTTCATAGCCCATTCTGGCTCCTCTAAACCCCTGCTTTAGTACCTTCCCGCCTTCCTTCAATTCTTCATTGGCCTTTTTCAACTTATGCTTCCTAAAACTTTCGTATTCTTTTCCCCCTTGAATTCAGAATCTTATTCCTTATCCAAGTGTCCCTTACATTGCTTTCCTCGCTTTTCATTCATCCACTACACTATTGTTGCCAATGTCTTGGCAAGTACCTTCAGACAGAAGCATTGTGTTTCCCATGAATTGCTCTGTCTCCAGCTATGACTCCAGACGCACTGCTCTGTGGTTAACCTGACATGCTCTGTCTGTCCTGATGACTGAAGACCTCCAGCTCTGCGGTGAGCACTCACCTGTTCTATACCTGCATGTGACTCTTGACCAACAGCACTGTGGTAGTGCCTAATCTGCTTTTACTCGACATGTGATTATCAGTGACCTATCTGGCTCTGCATGTAACTTTTGACACAAAACATTTTGTGAAGCACTGACCTTGTCACTATCTATAAGTGACACCAGAACCTCCGTAATCTCGTTGCCACTGACATGCTGGGTCTCTTCATATGACTCCTGGTCAAATGTACTGTGGTTACCATTTACTTGTGCAATCTCTGCATTCACCTCCAGTCCCACAGTACCCTGGTTTCACTTCTCTGCTGTGCCTCCAAAGATGACTAGATATACAGCAATATGGTTATTATTGACCTGTTGTGCGTATACATGTCACTGCAATCCCACAGCACGATTGTTATGACTGACGTGCTCTGGCTCTGCATGCGACTTCAGGCCCACAGCACTGTTATTGCTGTTGACCAGCTATGCCTATACTTGTGAGGACAGCACTGTTTTTACCAACATTTTCTCTGGGTAGATTTATGAATCCAGAACCGTAGTTCCATTAACCTACTCTGTCTATACTTCGTGACTTAATGCTAACAGCAATGCGATAAATATAGATCTGCTCGTCCTTTCAATCGAATATATCGGCACAGCGCTGTGGGTACTACTGACCTGCCCTGTCCCTATATTTAACTCCAGACTCACAACATAATTCTTTCTTGACTTCATCTGCTGCTACACGTGAAGACAGACCCACTTCAACAGCGTTATCAGTGACCTGCGAATGGAATGTTGGCCTTTCTTTCAAATGGAATATAGCAAATGTTTTTCACCAAGCACATTCTATTTTGGACCAACTACTGCACCTATGAAACTGATATACTCTGTTCTTAGACAAGGCACTATGGGAAAAAGATTTTTATAATCTATTCCTCTCCTAATTTTCCATTCCTCCTCAGCATTCTGGGCTCCAAAGAGAACAAATCCAGCCTTCCGAGTCACTCGTCCTAACTGAGAGTTCCATCCCAGGTAACATCATGCTGAATCTCGTCTCTTTTGTCTGCGCTGGAAGCAGGACTTTCCAATATTGTGGTGAGCAGAGCTGCACTCAGTATTCCCAATATGTTTTTTGAAATGATAAACAATTTTGTAAGCAGACTTCCTTGCTCCAAATTTCCATGCCCTCCATATGACCCTGTCTACAGGCGTTCACATCTTTGGAGATGTACTAACTTGCACATCAAGTTTCCATCGTTCCTCAATACATCCTGGGGTCAAACATACATTTTGAACATCCTTACCCAATTAGACTTCAAAATGCATCAGCTCACACTTATTGTGATTAAATTCTACCTGCTGTAGATCTGCAAATTGAATAAATGAGCATTATCAAACTTGAAACTGAGATTATCTTCGTCACGATCAAGAACACTACCGAATTCGAGTCCTTTGCAAACTTACTAATTATCGCTTTTACTTTCTCATCCAAGTCCATATTCAAGAAATAGACGTTCATTACTTTAGAGGAAGGAGGTGCCGATTTAAAAGATTGCGAGTGCTTGGAATTCCTTTTGTTAAAAGGTAATTAATGCAACTAGTGTAAATTTTGTTTTCATGCTGTTATCGACATATTCTTGATCATTGAGAGGTGACAATTACTCAATGAATACGTAAGAAAGCATAGTTAAAGAATAAAACAAAGACAGCCACGACCCTTTTGCATAGAAAATGAAAGAACTGTGAATGCTGCAAACAAGAAAAGGAAAACAGCAATCGCCAGAAATGTTCAGCAGGTCTGGCAGCATTTGTGGATACAAATCAGATTTAAACTTTCGAAGCGCACGACCTTTCCTCAGAACTGTGGTGCCTTTCCCAGTTCTGAGGAAGGATCATTTGAATCGAAAAAGGTGACACTGATTTCCCCTCACAAATGCTGCCAAATCTGCTGAACTTTGCCTGCTCTTTTTCTTGGGCATGATCTCATTGACTTGAATTCTAATCAATTTGAATTGGTGAGGGGCCTGCTCCTGTTCCTATTTGGTGTGTTCGGGTGACCACACATAGTACCCCTGGTAGCCTCCCAGACTGACAAGTCAGGATTGTACATTGGAAGATTTTATTTGTTTTCTGCATACTCAGTCGTTCATTCAACTCATGATGCAAGTCAAGCTTGGTAGATATTTCCCTTTGTGTTTGATCAGTGTGGTTCACAAGTGATGCAACTGGTGTTCTCCTGCTTGTAGGCCAACAGGACGTGTGCATTTCGTCTCCTTCCCAGTGCAACTCCTATTTTTTTTCCAGTCTTTGAGTTCGGAGGGTGATGCATTGGAGACACACAAACATCTCTCTGTGTGCAACAGCACGATCCCCTTCCCCCAGAGTGAAGAGTGAACAGTGAGCCAATGACATTGCCTGGGAGTTTTCTATTTGTGTCTGTTGGAGCAGAGAATCAGAGAACCTCGGAGATTATCTTCCAGTCCTTTCAATAACTTGTGCCTTTAAATTTCTAAGTGTGTCCCCTTATTGGAATGAGGGGAGCAGCTGTTTTCTGCTCACTCTTCCCGTGCTCCCCAAAACCTTCTTCAACATAAAACAGGCTTGCTCAATACTGCCTTCGCGCTAAAAAAAAAATCCGTTTACATCCAGCCTCTCTCCGAAGCCAAAGTGCTCCATTGAACAGAGAAAAGTATCACACAGGAACAGACCCTTCCGCCAGCATGTCTGCGACGATCAGTGTACTACTCTAATATAATGTCAGCTGCCTTCCCATGGTCAAAATCGCTATGTAGTCTACGTGTTCATACGTCCATCTAATTGTCTGTTGACCTTTGGCTTTAATATCCAATTTTGCAAC
>NW_026867540.1:625509-767866 GCF_020745735.1 Hemiscyllium ocellatum
TCCGTTAACTCTCTCACAAGAACTCACAGACACTCACAACTGCTCAAACACACTGGCACACACAGCCACACACACTTGCATAGACCCTCCTGACACACATTCACATTCAGGTATACCCACAGAGAGCCTCATCCACATATTCACACTAAAAGATGAACACACAGTCACTCATGCGCACATTCACACATACACTCACCCTCTGCCAATTCGCACACTCACGCAGCTATAGTGTTCTCTCCACAGGCAAACAGCACAAACCCTCCTCCTACACACCCACACTCACACATTACAAATCCTGCAAACTGATTTCCACAAAGCTGCCTCCCAAGCTCAGACACAATTACACAGACTCATACCTGCACAGCCCCTTCATCCACAGATACATTCACACACCTATAAATTCCTTCACACATGCACACTCACACATTCACGCACACTTATACATACCGATCTCCCACATGCACACATCTATGTAAAATCAGTCACACATACTTACACATACAGTTGCACACACTTACACAGACCCTATTCCTAAACTCTCACATACTTCTGCCAACTCTCTCCCAAGCACTCACAGACACTCACAAATGCTGAAACACACTGGCGCACGCAGCCACACACACTTGCACAGACACTCCTGGCACGCACTCACACTGAGATACACTCACAGAGAGCCTCACCCACATATTCACACTAAAAGATGAACTTATACACACACAGTCACTCATGCACACACTCAAACGTACACAAACCCTCTGCCCACTTGCACGCTCACGCGGCTATAGTGTTCCACTCGCACACAGACATACACTTCCGCTAACTCTCTCCCAAGCCCTCAGAGACACTCACAAATGCTCAAACACTCTGGCACACGCAGCCAAATAGCTGAAACAGTTTTGCTGGAAAAGTGCAGCAGGTCATACAGCATCCAAGGAGCAGTATAATCGATGTTTTGGGTATGTGCTCTTCTTCAGGCTCATGCCCGAAACGTCGACTCTCCTGCTCCTTGGATGATGACTGAACTGCTGCACTTTTCCAGCAACACATTTTCAGCTCTTATCTCTAGCATCTGCAATCCTCACTTAGACGCAGCCACATACACTGATAGAGACCCTCCTCCCACGTACCTGCACTCACACACATTTAAACATATCCTGCTGTCCTGCACACACTTACACAACCTCCACCATACACACACACTCACACACACTTAGGTAGGCCCTCATGCCACACACACACATGCACCCTCACGTTCTGAAATGGAACTTTTCAAATTCTGTCACACACACACATACAAAGATCCTGCTACCATGCACACTCACAGACATGTATGTATAAAGCACCTACGCTTGTACTGAACCTATCCAACACACTGACATTCACTCACATACACCGACTCCACAAAGCAAACAGTTACTCACACTTAAGTATACACACAGATTTTCATACATAATTATTGTCTCATACACGCTATATTGATGGGCCTCCCACTCACACACACCCTCAATCCAACATATACACATGCACACTTACACAGATCTGCCACCCACACACTCATATTCACACGCACTGACACATATTGACACACACTTTCACCGAACGTCTCCTGCACATTCGCTCTCACACGCACTCCTATATGCTCACACACCCTCACACACAGTCGCAGACACTTATACAGATGCTCCTCCGACACACTCACACTAACACTCGAATATGCACACGCAGACTACTACTGACGCTCTCTCACACAAACACCCCGAATCACACTCACATATACATGCACAGAATCACACATACTATCCTTCCACACGTTCTTACACACGAGCATTCACATCACAGACCCTCCTTCCACACATATTCACTCACACACACACTCACACTTGCACAGTCTCTGCTCCCGCACTCTCAAGCACTTACACAAATCCTCTCCTGCACACACACTTTCAATTACACAGAACCTCCTCCAACACAGACACTCAAATCAACACAGACCCTACTCACATAATCACACTCTCAGAGTCAATTACGCAAACACTGCTCCAACACATGACACACTCACCGACCCACTCACATGATCCTTACACAGGCATTGTCCCCTTCGCACACTCACAATTACTCATGACTTCCTCCCATACACTCACACTCAATTATACAGACCTTCTTCCCACAGAGAGAGACACACACGCTCACATATACACAAATGCACTTACACAGAACTTCTGCCACACACTCAGACGTACACTCGCACATACAAACAAACACACTTGCGCAGAATATACACACACTTGCACACAGTCACACACACTGAAACAAACATTACTCCTCTACACTCACACACGCTCAAGCACTCATAACCACTTTCACACACCTTCTCTCACACACTCACGTACAGTTACACAGACGAACTCCACCATACACACATGTCCACACGCATTTGCACGGACTGTCCTGTCACACGCACACTCACTTACAACGACCCTCGCATACACGAACACACAGATAATTACGTATACAAACTCAAACTTGAACAGACTTTCTTCCACAAACTCGCAGTCACACAGACCACCATATACGCACATACTCACAGACTCTGCTCACACACGCATATAAAAACTTACACATACACACACTCACAGACCTTTTTTCCACGGATTCACACTCACTCACATACACCCACGCTTGCACGCTCCCTCTCCAACAGAAATATATTCGCGTACAATCACACGTACTCACACAAGCTTGCACAGTCACATTAGATTACATAGAGCATCTACTCAAACACTTACACATGCACACTCACACATGCACTTACTCAGAACCTTTCCTATACACTCACGAAAACGCCATATACATTTACACAGACCCTCCTCCTATTCTCACACTCACATTTATTCATCGCTTCTCCCATAATCACCCTCTCACACACATGGGCAGACTGTGTTCTAACACTCACGTACACAGTGACTCACACTTACAAAGACCCTCGTTCCACATTGTACACTCAAACACACATGCACAACATATCTCCTCTGTACCCACACACTCGCATACACACCGATCCAATTGCAATGACCGTCCTCCCACATGCACACATTCAGGCACACTCTGTCACTTACACAGATAATCCTCCCAAGCAATCACACGTTCATATACATTTCCATCGCATCTCCTTCTTAACACACACTCACTTGCACTCTCATATGCACCATCATACTCAGCACACTTATGCACGCACAAACACTTACACAGAACCTTCTACCCCACACACAAACACATCAACATGTCCACCAACAGAATTACTGAGTCTCACCCGCACAAATCTCAAAACACGCAGAAATACACACTCACACACATTCACAGACACGTACACTCTCCTCTCACACACTCACTCATACTGACACGCAGTTTCACAGGCACTCTCCCACGCACTCCATATACTCACAAGAACTCTCACACACGTACACATACACATTTACACATAAGCTTCTCCAATGCGTTCACGCGCACACAGCACCGCTCACACAAACATTCACACACTCACTTATACACACACTCTCATGCACATTTACTCAGAATCTTCCTCACTCAGATATTTCCACACCTTTCCGCAGACACTCCCCAACACACAATTAAACCCAAATAAACATTCACACTCAAACACACACTGTCATAGACGCTTATAGAAACACTTCTGCCACATGCTGACACATCATAACACATAGTTCCACATTTGTTCTCCCGCAGACCCGCACATACTCAAAAATACTGACACATATAGACACAGATTTACACAGAATGCCTCTTCCGTTGACTCACTCTCATACCAACCACCTACCACAAAACAAACTGACACACACTCATATACATGCGTGCATACACAAAAGCACACTGTCCCAGTCACACACACATTTACTCAGACCTACCTGTCGCACACTTACACTCACACTTACACTCATACACAGTCACATACGCATTCACACACATTTACTGGGGGCCTTCCTCTAACATTCACTCACTCAGAACAATTACACAGACCTTTACCACCCAAGATTAGCACAAACCTGCACAAACCTTCCTGCAACACTTAAACACACACAAACACACACACACGCACACACACACACATTCTTTCAAATATGCCCTAACCTACATTCACATACACTTACAGAGACACTGGTACACCCTCTCTCAAACACTCATACCCACTTCCACAGAACCTTTTCCAATAGTTTCAAACACATGCATACACAGGCACTCTTACAAAGGCACTCCTCTCTCATAGATACACATTGACATGCACACACTCACACATGCTTGCACAGACCGTCCAACCACACACTCATATGCACAGATACACAATCGCATTCACAAACACTTGCACAGACCTTCCTCCCACACTCATACGCACATGTACACATACACGCTCTTCAACACACTGACACACTCTCTCCCAGACGCACACACTCACTTATACAGACATTATCACACAATCAGACAGTCTCACACAATCCCACACACAAACATACACTCACGCACACAGTTACACAGACCATGTTCCACACACTCACACAGTTCTTCGCACATACACAAATGCACACTCTCAAAATCACATGCTCACACAGTCACAAACATTCACATGTACACATGCACTCACGCTCACTCTTAAACAGACACTCTCCCACATTCACATTCAGTCACACTCTCATATACACAGATACACAAATACACACACATGCAAACAGACACTTTGACAAACCCTTCTCCCACACATTCACACTCACAATGCACTCACACACACTTACACACTCTCCAAAGCACTGACACTCACACACACTCACATGTACACACACTCTTGTGTACACTTAGACAGACAGATGTGGGCAGCACGGTGGCACAGTGGTTCGCACTACTGCCTCACAGCGCCAAAGACCCCGGTTCAATTCCCACCTCAGGGCACTGACTCTATGGATTTTGCACATTCTCCCCGTGTCTGAGTGGGTGTCCTCCGGGTGCTCTGGTTTCCTCCCACAACACAAAGATGTGCGGGTCAGGTGAATTGGCCATGCTAAATTGCCCGTTGTGTTAGGTAAGGGGTATGGGTGGGTTGCACTTCGGCGGGTCGGTGTGGACTTGTTGGGCCAAAGGGCCTGTTTCTACACTGTAAGTAATCTAATCAAACTCTCCCTGGAATCATACGGTCTCACACACACTCACATATACTTGCACAAACGCATATTATGTCACACTGACATGTACACAAGCTCACAGAGGCACATTCACGCACACGCACAATTGCACAAACCTTCCACCAGTACTCACACACTCACACACAACCACCTATACGGGCCTAATCCAAATGCACTGAAACACCAATCACGCACACTTAAACAGTACCTCCTTCCTCACCTGCATGCACGCGCACACACACACACACACACGTTCATGCATAGACCCTCTTCCAACCAATCACACTAACACCCACGTACACAGACACTTCTCCCATCTACACACGCAATCCAGATCATTGACACAGACCTTCTCACTCACACTTACACACAAATACACTTGGACAGACACTCCTCCCACACACAACCGTGCATTGTTTCACAGACCCTCTGCTATGCACACAGACAAATTCACATATACACAGACACTTACACAGACCCTTCACATACACATTCACAAGCACACACACTCACATATGCTCACTCACGCTCACGCGCAAACACACAATCACACACACTTAAACAAACCCTCCTTACACACACTCACACCCAAGCACACTCAGATTACCTTACACATACCCTCTCCAACACACTGTAACTCACACACACACACACACACACACACTACCACACAATTCCTTCCAAACATTCACACAAAAACACACTCACATACACTGGCACAGACTCCTCCCATACACACGCAGTCGCACACACGTAGACAGACACACCTCCCAAATTCACAGTCACAAACACTTACACAGGCACTCTTCTACCCAGTCAAACTCTCACACATAATGAGATATATACACACACACTTACATATACACACCTCTGGAGCTCACACATTCATACAATGAGTCATTCGTGCATAGAATCTCTTCCCACACTCACACAATCACACACACTTACACAGACATTCTCCTGCAATCACACAATCGCGCACATTTCCACAGAAATTCATTCCACACTCACACACACACTTACACTTGCCTGCACAGATACACCTGCCAGAAAAAATACGCTCACGGGCACGTACACAAACCGTCTCCAAGCACTCACTCACACACTCTCTCTATCTCTCTCTCTCTCTCTCTCACACACACGCACACACACACTCACACACACACATACACATGCCCGCTAACACACACTTACACAGGCCTTACTCGAATACTCACACGCTCACACACATTTATACGGACCTGTCCCACACATACACTCACGTATACTCGCACACACACTCACGCACTCACACACACTTTCAGTGACCCACCACTAACACTCACACTTTCACATGTATGTTCATTGATCCTCCTCCCACCCCGCATGCACACGCACTTTTACAGACCTTCCTCCCACCATTACAAACACAGTCACACACACTTTCACTGACTCTTTCACACCCACGCACTTACACACAACTATACTGACAATCCTCCCACACACACATAACTCATACACTTACCCAGACCTCCCTTCCACACCCAAACACACTTATGCACACTTGCACTTTTCTCTCCCACCCACACAGTTTCACGTAACTATACTGACACTCGTCCAATGCACACCCACACTCATTCTTAAACAGAACTTGTTTCGACACTCACACACATGCATTTATGTACACTTTCACTGTCCCTCTGTCACATGCATACTTATACACTGACCACAATCCCACACATACTCCCTCACACTCATGTTTCACACATGCACTCAAAGACTCACCCTTATACACACAATCACAATTACACCTCATCTCAACCCACACTCACACACTCACCTTTACAGATATACACATGCTCTCCCCGACATGCAAACTTAGACAGCCTCTATTCCGTCGTTCGCACACGCACTCACACGCAAGAAAACTTACAAAGACTCTCCTCCAATTCACTCACTCTCCCACTCATTTGCATGCACGTGCACAGTAATCCCCGCCCACTGACATACACATATTCTTCACCGACACTAACACAGAAACTCACACAAAATTGCGTGCTTTCTCTCACATACACTTACACGAACTTACACAAATTCTCCTCCCATATGCACACTCCCAAAAAAAACTTACTCAGACGATCTTCCACACGCACATTTACCCAGAACCTGTACCTTCGCACTGACACTCACTTACAGACGTATAATCTTGCACAAACTATCGTTCCACACACACGTATACACTCACACGTTCACAAACACATATTCCCATACACTCAATCTTACACAGATACTGCAACCACACTCACACACCTACACAGGCACGATCCCACACACACTCACAGAGAATCCCACATACTCAGACAGATTTTCCTCCTTCACTCGCACACACTCACACACTTAAACAGACGCTCTCTAACGCATACACTCGCACTCAAAATAGACATTTAGACAGACTATCCTCCCACGCAGTCACATATACTTACAGAGGCCTTCCAAACTCAACCTAACACACACACAAACTCACCCAGATCCTCTCCCACACACTTACACTCACACACAGTCACAGACTGAAACAGACTTACAAAGACCGACATCCTGCACACCCACAAACACTCATAGACACTTGCACAGACACCGAGCCCATACACACATACACTCACACACTTGTATACACACACGCACTTGCAAAAACGTTCTTCCCACATTCGCACACGCTTGTATAGACCTTTCTCGTACACTGGCTCGCACACACACAGACTCTCTGCCGCATACTCACATGTGCACAGGCACAATTGCACAGACCTTCTCCCACATACACACACTCAACCTGTCACATATACCACACATTCGCTTCCATCGACCCTTAACCCACACATTTGCACGTACTCACACATGCTCACAAATACGTTTACTCATGATCACTCACTCACACACACTTACATGGATCCTCTCCCCACTCCCATCCTTCACACACTCACATAGACACTGATGCACACGTTGGCACTAATACTCAAACACACATATTTACTCAGACCCTCCATATACGCCCACACACTCACTCACACTCTTGCACAGAAAACTGTCCCACATTCACACACTCTCTCGCACTCTTATTTAAACACACACATCGTCATACACACATACCTATGTACACTCTGACACAGGAAGTGCACGCACACACACACCTATAAATGTCCTCTCCCAAACACACACACAACACACACACACACATAATCTTACGCAGAAACGCCTTCCCCCTTGCACTCACGCTCACTGATACTTACACAGACCTTATTTGTCTCTCTATCACACACACACACCACACATGCACGCGCGCACAGACACACACAGTTACATACACTTACATGGACTCTCCCCAAAACACGGCACACACCATCTCATACACACACACACACACACACACACTAATTTATGGTTACACACTTACACAGACTCTCCTCGCACAAGATCACACTCACTCACTCACATGCACTTGCACAGTACCCCTCCCAAACACACATGCACTCACATGCACACGCAATTTCATACACTCACAGATGCAAATGTACGCTCACACACACTCACTCTGACACAGAATCTCCAGCCAAACTCAGACAGTCACACTCACACAGCTGTACATCCCCTGTCCCACACACGCACTCACAAAGATTCAAACACAGTTAGGCAGAACCTCATCCTCCACTCGCATACTTACATAGACTCTTCCACACAGACATTTTCACACACAGTTACATAGTCGCCCTTCCACACAGAAACACTCGCAACCCACTCACACACACATCGACAGACCATTTCCCCTCCACGCACACTCACAAACAAGTATTCAGACCATTCTCTGATGCACTCACATGTACTGACAAAGATTTTTCCCCCACATACTCACACTCACACACACTGGCATAGAATCTCTCCCATAAACACTGACACCCACACGCAGTCACAAACACACACACTTATGTAGTCTGACAGAGACACTCATCCCACACACTCAACCACGCTCACATACGCTCGCACGGTCTCGTTCCGTACATACACACTCTCCTGTATACACGCACACTCACATATACCTTCGTGCACACACAGTTACACATGCCTTTCTCCCACACTCACACACACACCTACACAGACAGTCCTCGCCCCCACACACAAACAGACACTCAATTGTATTCAGGCGCACTTATACAGACTTTCTCCCACATATACTCAAACACATATTTACTTACAACGAACTTTACCCCAGACACTTAAACACGCTCACACAAACTCACAAACACTCGCAGTCACAGTCACACACACTCACACAGATCGTCTCCCAAACACACATTCACACACACACACTTACATTGGCACTCTGCCACACATTGACGCAAACACTCACAAACTCAGGCAGACTGACTCAGACATTCCACATACACACACTTACTCAACCACATACTTGCTCAAAACCCTCTGTCACATTCACACACTCTCACAGATTCACATATCCACATGCACACACTCACACAAACAGACTCGTGCACACTCTTACACAGACCCTCCACACATGGACACACACTTAGGCAGACCTACCTTCATCTCTTGTGCACACACTCACACCAAATTACACAGACTCTCTCTCTCTCTCTCACACACACACACACACACACACATACACACACACACACACATTAGCACACACACAAACACACTGTCCCCACTTCCACACACATTAGGCAGACTCTTTGCCACAATTGCATGCACTTACATTCTTAGAAACTCACACAGGCCCTCCTTCTACACTCACACACTCGCACGCATACACTGACACAGACCCTCTGCCACACACGCATACACATATCAACATCGACTAATCTCCCACCCATGCACTCACCACTCTTTCACAAACCCTCTCCCCTACACACAAACACTCACATGCACACAAGCACGGTCATACATATCCTCTCCCACACAGAGTTACACAGACCCCCCACACACACACACGCATTCAGCCACAATTTCACAGCTCTCCTCTCCCACACATTGATACTCACATATGCATACATATTCACACCCACACAACTACACATCCCACACACTCACATTCTCACACACTCAGATGTACGCACAAATTCGCAGAGAAACCCTCCCACACACACTGACACAAACCCTTTCCCACAAACTCACATTCACACAGCCACATGTACACACACACCTACTCACAACGGCCTCTACAGACACTCTCACGCACACTTGCATAGACCCTCTCCCCACACATACATAGACATCCACTAATAGAGACGCTCTCCAACACACACACAATAAACAGAACCTCCTCCCTTGTTCACATACAAACTGATGCTCAGTCACACAGACCATTCTCCAATACATACACTCACACTCGTACACACTTACACGGACATGCTGTCTCTCACACAAGCACACGCACATACTCACATGCACACACGCACTGATCCTCTTCCACAAACACTCTCACGCACTCACAGAAATACACACATTCACATACACCCACACTGACCCTCCTCCAACACACAGAGTCATGCAATCTTACACAGAAACTTTCTCCCACCCACAGTATGCTCATGTATGTCCCTGGTGAGGAAAGGATTGTGAATTCTTGTATTTTTTCAACATTGGCGATGGGATGGTTGTACAGAAAAAAAATTGAAGGTTTTCGAAACAGGCTGCAGGCTAAAACCTGATTGGGGATGTTGGTTGGAATCCCATCATAACAGTTCAGGTGTGACGACTGCCTTGCTGTCTCTACAGATGACTCCAAACCAACAGCACTGATCTGCTCTGTCTCTGTTTGTGATTCCACTCCCTGAACATTGTTGTCAAAACTATCCTGCTTTGTCCCTAAATGTGCTAGGCAGAACAACTTAATTGTGGTTACCATCGAATGTATCTGTTTCGGCATGCGATTCCAGATACATGGCACTGCAGTTGCCACTGATGTGTTATCTGCAAACACAAAACACTGTGTTTATCAGAGAGCTCCAGTCTCTGAAGTTAAGCATGCAGATGTAGCAAGCCATGATGTAGGCGAATGGTTTCCTGCCCTTCATTGTGAATTTTCGAGTACAAGAAGGGGTTTTCCTTTCTGTGCAAGGAGCTTATGACCTCGAGGGACTGTAGCGAAGCTTTAGCAGGCTGATCCGAGGACGGTCCACAGACGTATGAAGGGAGATTAGAAAGGTTAGGACTAGAGACAAAATGAGGGGATATCTTTGTTTCTGTGTTTCTTTGTTTAACTGTGGATACTTCTGATATCTTCTGTCTCTACATGTGGCTCCACACAGTCGGAATGCAGTTACCACTGACCTTCTCTGACTCGATAGTGAGTCCAGAATCACAGCATTGTGGTCATGAATCACATTATCTCTGTCTCCAGTGTGACCCTTTGCTTGTTATCACTTTACCCTCTGTCTCTGCATTTGACAAAAGAACAATAACACTGTGGTTAGCACTGACTGTGTCTGCCTGGTTACGTGACACCAGACCTACAGAGCTGTATTTGTTAATGACGTGTTCTGTCTCTGCATGTAAACCCTGGACAACAGTATTGTGATTATATAATACCTGTTCTGTGACGGCATGTAACACCGGAACCGCAGCACTGCACTTCTTCAGGTCTGAGCGGGACATCAGACTTAGTGTCCTGTGTGGAATTCTTACCAGGGCACTCCAGGCCCAAAGTATTGCACTCTTCAATGACCTGGTCTGTTTCTACATGTGATTCTACACCTACAGCACTGCAGTACACATCTACTTATTCGCACTCTCGTGAGTCACTGGTGTACAGGATTGTGGTGATCAGATTAGATTACTCCAGACACGCAGCACTTTTCCTGTCATTAAACTGCTCTGACCTCTCATGTAACTCCACCCGCTGCAATGTGACAACCACTAACATGTTACGAACCTACACGTAACTCCAGCATCAAAGCACTACGTTCCTTATTGACGTACTCTATCTCTACATGTGAAACGCGGTCCAAAGAGTTAGAACATAGAACATAGAAAAATACAGCGCAGTACCGGCCCTTCGGCCCTCGATGTTGCGCCGACCGAAGCCTACCTAACCTACACTAGCCCAATGACCTCCATATGCTTATCAAATGCCCGCTTGAATGACCATAAAGACGAAGAGTCCACCACTGATACTGGCAGGGCATTCCATGAACTCACAACTCGCTGAGTAAAGAATCCACCACTAACATCTGTCCTATACCAACCTCACCTTAATTTAAAGCTGTGTCCCCTAGTAACAGCTGACTCCACTAGCGGAAAAAGGTTCTCACTGCCAACCCTATCTAAACCCCTAATCATCTTGTACACCTCTATCAAATCTCCACTAAACCTTCTTTTCTCCAATGAGAACAGGCCCAATTGCCTCAGCCTTTCCTCATACGATCTCACTACCATGCCAGGCAACATCCTGGTAAACCTCCTCTTCACCCGTTCCAGTGCCTCCACATCCTTCCTATAGTATGGCGACCAAAACTGCACACAATACTCCAGATGAGGACGCACCAGAGTCTTATACAACTGCAACATGACCTCAGAACTCCGGAACTCAATTCCTCTACCAATAAAGTCCAGTACGCCATATGCCTTCTTCACAGCACGATTTACCTGGGTGGCAACTTTCAGAGATCTGTGTACATGGACATCAAGATCCCTCTGCTCATCCACACTACAAAGTAACCTACCATTAGCCCAGTAATCCATCTTCTTGTTACTCCTACCAAAGTGAATGACTTCACACTTAGCTACATTAAACTCCATTTGCCACCTTTCTGCTCAGCTCTGCAACATATCTATATCCCGCTGTAACCTGCCACATCCTTCTTCGCTGTCCATAACTCCACCGACTTTCGTATCATCCGCAAACTTGCTCACCCAGCCTTCAAGCCCCTCCTCCAGGTCATTTATTAAAATGACAAACAGCAATGGTCCCAAAACAGATCCTTGTGGAACACCGCTAGTAACTGCACTGCAAGATGAACCTTTACCATCAACTACTACCCTCTGTCTCCTTCCAGCCAGCCAATTCCTAATCCAAACCTCTAATGCACCCTCAATGCCATACCTCCGTAATTTTTGCAGTAGCCTACCATGGGGTAACTTATGAACGCCTTGCTAAAATCCATATACACCACATCTACTGCTTTACCCTCGTCCACTTCCTTGGTTACCTTCTCAAAGAACTCAATAAGGTTTGTGAGGCACGACCTTCCCTTCACAAAACCATGCTGACTATCCTTGATAACATTATTCCTATCCAGATGTTCATAAATCCTATCCCTTACAATTCTCTCTAAGACTTTGCCCACAACAGAAGTGAGACTTACTGGTCTATAGTTACTAGGGCTGTCCCTGCTCCCCTTCCTGAACAAGGGGACCACATTCGCTATCCTCCAGTCTTCTGGCACTATTCCTGTAGACAACAACGACATAAAAAACAAGGCCAATGGCTCCGCTATCTCCTCCCTAGCTTCCCAGAGGATCCTAGGATAAATGCCATCAGGCCCAGGGGCCTTAACTATTTTCACCCTTTCCAGTATTCACCGGACCTCTTCCCTACATACCTCAAAGCCATCCATTCTAATCACTTGTGACTAAATATTCACATCAGCAACGATGTCCTGTTCCTGAGTGAATACAGAAGAAAAGTATTGATTTAGTGTCTCTCCAATCTCCTCCGCCTCCACGCACAACTTCCCACTACTATCCTTGACTGGACCGATACCTACCCTAGTCATCCTTTTATTCCTGACAAATCTATAGAAAGCCTTTGGGTTTTCCCGAATCCTACCAACCAAGAACTTTACATGTCCTCTTCTCGCTGCTCTTAGCTCTCTCTGTTGATCCTTCCTGGCTACCTTATAACTCTCAATCGCCCCAATTGAACCTTCACGCCTCATCTTTACATAGGCCGCCCTCTTCCTTTTCACAAGGGATTCCAATTCCTTATTAAACCACGGCTCCCTCACAAGACCCTTTCCTCCCTGCCTGACTGGTACATACTTATCAAGGACACCCAATAGCTGCTCCTTGAACAAGCTCCACGTATCATTTGTGCCCTTCCCTTGAAGCCTATTTTTCCAATCCACGCATCCTAAGTCATGCCTCACCGCATCATAATTTCCCTGCCCCCAGCTATAACTCCTGCCCTGCAGTGCCCGCTTGTCCCTCTCCACCACTAGAGTAAAAGTCACCGAGTTGTGGTCACTGTCCCCGAAGTGCTCACCTACCTCTTAGTCTAACAACTGGCCTGGTTCATTACCGAGAACCAAATCCAGTATGGCCTCACCTCTTGTTGGCCTATCTACATATTGTGTCAGGAAACCCTCCTGCACACATTGAACAAACATCGACCCTTCTAACGAACTCGAGCTATAGCTTTCCCAGTCAATATCTGGGAAGTTAAAGTCCCCCATAATAACCACCCGACTACTTTCACTCTTCTCCTGGATCATCTTTGCAATACTTTCCTCTACGTCTCTCGAACAATTAGGAGGCCTGTAGAAAACTCCTAACAGGGTGACCTCACCTTTCCTATTTCTAACCTCAGCCCCAACTACATCAGATGGCAAGTCCTCCTCCATCGTTCTTTCCACCGCTGTAATACTATCCTTGACAAGCAATGCCACACCTCCCCTTCTTTTACACCCACCTCTGACCCTACTAAAACATTTAAACCCTGGAACCTGCAATAGCCATTCCTGTTCCTGTTCTACCCAAGTCTCTCTAATGGACACAACATCGAAGTCCCAGGTACCAACCCACGCTGCAAGTTCATCTACCTTATGTCTTATACTTCTGGCTTTAAGTATACACACTTCAAGCCACCTTCCTGTTTACCGGCACCCTCCTTCGAGATCGATGCCTTGTTCCTAACCTCCCTACACTCAAGATCCTGTACCATAAAGCTACAGTCCAGGTTCCCATGCCCCTGCAAAGTTAGTTTAAACCCTCCCAAAGAACTCTAACAAACCTCCCCCCAAGGATGCTGGTGCCCCTCAGGTTCAGGTGGAGACCATCCTGTTTATAGAGGCCCCACCTTCCCCAGAATGAACCCCAGTTGTCCAGATACCGGAATCCCTCCCTCCTGCAACATCCCTGTAGCCACGCATTTAACTGTTCTCTCTCCCTATTTCTCGACTCTCTATTACGTTGCACGGGTAACAAACCAGAGACAACAAATCTGTTCGTTCTAGCTCTGAGCTTCCAACCTAGCTCCCTGAAAGCCTGCCTGACATCCTCACCCCTCTTCCTACCTATGTCGTTGGTACCAAAGTGGACCACGACCTGGGGCTGCTACCCCTCCCCCTTAAGGACCCGGAAAACACGATCAGAGACATCACGTACCCTTGCACCTGGGAGGCAATATACCAATCGTGAGTCTCTGTCGCCCCCGCAAAACCGCCGATCTGTGCCCCTCACTTTTGAGTCCCCAATAACTATCGCTCTACCTTTCTCCGCCCTTCCCTTCTGAGCAGTGGAGACAGGCTCCGTGCCAGAGGCCTGAACCTCATTGCTTACACCTGCTAAGTCTCCCCCCACAAGTATTCAAAACGGTATACTTGTTATTGAGGGGAACGGCTGCAGGGGGTCTCTGCACATGCTGCTTCCTCCCAGTCCCCCTCACTGTCACCCATCTGTCTATAACTTTCGGAGTAATTACTTCCCTAAAGCTCTGATCTATGACCACCTCTGCCTCCCGAATGATCCGTAGTTCATCCAACTCCAGCTCCAGTTCCCTAACACTGTCTTGGAGGAGCTGGAGATGGATGCACTTCCTGCAAGTGTAATCAGCAGGGACGCTAATGGCTTCCCACACCTCATACATCTTGCAAGAGGAACATTGCACTGCCTTCGCTGCCATCCCTCTAAAAGGTAAACTTTACAAAGAAAACTCGATCTAAAGAAACAACCAAGCAAAATGCAACACTTACCTGCTTACCACAACGGGTCTTATTAATAGGTTAGAGGAGGAGGGTGGGTGGGAGGCTCTACCCCTGTAGTGCCTCGGGTTCATCGCCTGTGCACTTTTATAAAGAAAAACCTTCCCAGGTATGCAAGCGTTACACCAGCTTCCGGGTCCGCTAGGCGCTTAAAAAAACTTTAAATTTTAGCCGTTAAAAGAACAATAACTGGACTATACCGCGACTTAAAAAAACCACCACCAGACAGCTGTTACCTGCTCTGCCGAGAGAGTAAGGAACCTGCTCCGCCGAGAGAGTAAGGAGTGTTTACCATTCATTGCACTGTCTCTGTATGTGACTCGATACCCACAGCACTGCGGTTACCATTAAATTGCATTGCATACGATTCTAGGCCAACATCCCCGTGGGTTCCATTGACTTGTTCTTTCTCGACGAGTTCGCCCAGATGCATGATTCCTGATGAAGGGCTTACGCCCAATGCGTGTATTCTGCTGCGTGGTTGCTGCCTGACCTGTTGTGCTTTCCCAGCAACACACTCTCGACTCTCCCATGTCGACCCCTGACTTGCTCTGTGTCGACATATGGCTCCAAGATCAGCACTGTGGTTTTCATGGACCTGCTCTGACTCCTGTTTTATCCGGAATAAAACAATGGTATCGTTACCACTGACATGTTATATCTCACGATGTAACTTCAAACGCACAGCCCAGTTGTTCAAACTGACCTGCTCTGGACCAGATGTGATAGCAGATCCACAGCATTTTCGTTGCTATTGATCTTTTTTTGAGTCTACATGTGAATTCAGGTACTGCGATCCACATTGAACTGCTCTTTTTCTACATTTGAAGTCAGATCCACAGCACTGTGGTTATCACTGAACTCTCTATTTTTTCTTGTGATTCTAGGTCCACAACACCTTTGTTATGACGTTTCTTTCCTGTCTCTGTATGTGACTCAAGGCAGACAACATTGTCCTGTCACTAATTTGCGCTGTCTCTGAACGTCACTCCAGACCTTTAGCACTGTGTTTATCATAGACTTGTTTTATCTTTCAGTGAATCTCCTGACAAATAACAATGCAGTTGTCAGTGACGTATTCTGTCACTCCATGTAACTTCAGACCAAAGCACTGTGATTACTGATGCCCAGCTCTGTGTCCACATGTAAAACGAGACAAAATGCATTACGAAGACCACCGACTTGCTGTGTCATTCCAAGTGTCGCTAGATCCATAGCACTATACTCATTACTGGTCTTTTGTGTCTCTGCTTGTCACTCCAGACCCATAGTATTGAGGTCAACATTCGCGTTCACTTCTCTGCATGTGGTCTCAAGCCCACAACACTGTGATTTCCACTGACCTGCTCTCTCGACATGTAAACCTGAGCTGTCAGCCCTGTCGGTGCGTCTCACCTACTCTGGACTGACATATAAGTCTCGGCCTTAACACAGTGGTGACCACTAATCTGCTGTCTGTCTGCATGTGAACACACATCCAAAGCACTCTGGTTGTCATTGATCTTTATCTGATCACTTTATCATTTTTATAATTGACCCGAATGAGGTCGCAGGAGAACGTGAGTATTGCAGATGCTGGAGTTCAGAGTCCAAACGTGTGATGCTGGAAACGTAGAACCGGTCAGGCAGCATCTGATAAGCTTGAGAGTCGACATCTCGAACATAAGCTCTTCATCAGGAATGCGGGGTGGCTTCAGGTGGCTAAGGACAATTGGGAGTGGGGAGGGATTGAGAGAAGATCACTAGGAATGCGATAGATCGATGGACGTGGGGGTAGTGGTGGTAATACATCGGAAATGAGAGTGGAGTGCATAGGTGGGAAAGAAGATGGATAGGAAGAACAGTTCAAGAGAGTCGAGCATCATTGCCAGGTTGGATCTGAGATAACGTTGCGGGGATGAAAAATCAAGAAGCTGGTAAAGTCTACATTGATCCTATTAGGCTGGAGGTTCTCATTCTGGAAAAGGAAGAATTCTTCGTCTCGGCATTTGGTGGCAAGAGTTTCGTGGTTGAGGATGCCCTGGAGTCGCATGGCCTTGACGGATTGGGACGGAAAGTTGAAATGTTCGGACAAAGTGTGACGTGATTCATTAGTTCGTATGTCCAAGAGGAAATGATGGATTAGTAAATTTGGGCATGACACTAAAGTTGGTGGAGAAGTGGATCATGCAGAAGGATGTTGCATTTTCCAGAGAGCTATAGAAAAGCTGCAGAGATGGGCTGAGAAGTGGGAATGGAGTTTAATGTAGGTTTGCTCTCTGAGCTGGAAGGTTCATTTCCAGAAATTTCGTCACCCGACTAGGTAACATCTTCAGTGGGCGTCAGGCGAAGCATTGTTGATAGAATTTTTGTTGATAGACTTCCAGTTGGAATGTCATGCTTCCTGGAATTCTCGTGCGTGTCTTTGTTTGGATTGTCCGAGGATGGATGTGTTGTCCCAGTCAAAGTGGTGTCCTTCCTCATTCAACACAGCCAAAACCCTAACCACCTTACCATACATCAAAGAAGTTTCAGAAATGACAGCCAGACTACTAAGACCCCTCGGAATCCGAGTAGCACACAAACCCGCTAACACTCTCAAACAAAAGCTAACAAACTTAAAAAGACCAGTACAACCCATGGACAAAACCAACGTCATCTACAAAATTCCATGCATGGACTGCCACAAACACTACGTAAGACAAACAGGAAGAAAGTTAGCCATCAGGATGCACGAAAACCAGCTAGCCACAAAAAGACACGACCCTCTCTCCCTCGTAGCCCTACACACGGATGAAAAAAAACACCATTTCGATAGGGACAACACATCTATCAAGGGACAGGCTGAGCAAAGACATTCCAGAGAATTCCTAGAGGCCTGGCACTCTAACTACAACGCCATAAACAAACACATAGATCGAGCCAACATCTATCAACCCCTCAGAAAACGAACAGGAAATGACATCACCACAAACCCCTGGAACCCCATTCAGGACAAACATATAAATAGAAAGCAGGCGACAACAGCTTCGCTTCACACGGAGGTCGCCACTAATGATGCTACCTACCCAGGTAATGAAACGACTGGATGCCAAACCTACAGCTCAGGGAGCAAACCTACACCCTAAACTCTCAAGATTTTCTCGAAATCAATCAGAGTCCTCCTCAGCATCTCCTGCCGAGAGCAAAACAATCACAACCTGTCCAATCACTCATCATAACTGCGATTATTAATAACAGGCAAAATCCTAGTCAATCTCCTCTGCACCCTGTCCTTTGCACTCATGCCATTCTGATAGTGCAGTGACAAGTATTGCACGTATTAATCAATGTGTGGATGAAGCAATGTCTTAAAGAATTGTAATGAGACTTTATTGCTCACATCCTCCCAAGGGTAATGATGGCTAGTATTCAAGGATTCATTAACTTGTACATTGAGACCCCTTTGTTCTCACTACGTCCAATGGACCGATGATGCATTGGGCTTATCCTTCCATTTTTAGACGTCTGAAAATGCTGATCACACTTAACAGAATTAAATTACACCTGCCCAATTTAGCAGCTGATCAATATCCGGATGTAGCCTGAGATCATCCTTCCTCACTATCATCAACATCATCAAATTTCGAGTCATTTGTAAACCTCCTAATTATCCCTTTAACATTCTTATCCAGTTTTTGTACATGCAGTCCATAATCAAAAAAATACAGCTTCGTTATTTAAAGGTAACCAGTTAAAACTGACATAAAGAAGCGTTTCTTTCCTCTGGGAAGGTTTCAAAACTTTCGAGTTCCCTTCTTGAAAAGAAAACGAAGCAAGCACATTCAGTTTTTGAACACGTATTGAGAGAGATTATTGATGAACAACGCGGTGAAAGCTGATCAAGGAAAATGTAGTAATGTAGGGTTGAGGATAATAATGGAACAACCACGACCTAACTGAATAAAAACTGAAAGAACTACGCATGCTAAAAATTCGAAGAAACAAATTCTGGAAAACCTCAACACGTTTGGTCGCTTTTGTGGATATAAATCGCAATTAAAGTTTTGCATCGAGAGAACTCTGGTTCACGCATCTAGTTCTGAGGGAGGGTCAGTCAACCAGAAAGATTAAGTCTGACATTTCTCCACAGAAGCTGCCAGACATGCCGAGTTTTTCCAGTAATTTCTGTTGTATGCTGTGTTCATGATTTGGGGTTCCGCAGGTACGATGAGCTGAGTGGTGTACGTAGGCCGTATTTTCTGTGTTTGAACGACTCCACGGAGAACGTCTGCCTGCCTCTCTTAACGAAACGTGCAGATGGATTATAAACATTCTTACTGTGTGTATTGCCCTCTCAAAGATTAATTAATTTCCTGTTAGAAGCCAACCCTGTTGGAAACTTCCCTCCTTGTTTGCACAATATGGATAGAATTGATACAGCTGATGGTTTCTTGGTGTTCGGTTTGAATGCAGGATAAGTTTTGTCTCTAGCTCCGTGCAACTGTGGCTCCCAATTTCCATTCCAGTCTATGTGGCGAGACGCGAGTAAACGATGATTCTCTGTGTGGTACAACAGGGTGATGTCTAACTCCCCTCTGAGTGAAACATCACGCCTCCCAAAACTTCCCGAAAGGAAGGGTGCATAATTGTTCAATGACTTTATCTGAGGGGTGTGATCTGTGTGTGTTCCAGCATCGAATCATGGAATCAGAAAATGTCGGTGAGGCACTTAAGCTCATTGAGTCCACACCGTGAAATGTTACTCAAAATATATACTTGCCACACATTGCGAAACTTAACGCATATCATTTAATGTTTGGACACGTCATGTGGCTCATGCAAGAGGTTCTCAAGGATTGTGAGGTTTTCCAACTTAGTAACCACCCAGCCAAATAATTCCAGACTCCACAATCCTCCCTCTGAAGGGTCTTCTCCTCAACTCCCCTTTAAACCTTTTGCTTTTCATTTTCAAATTATGCCACCTGGTTATTGACCGTTCGATGGAGGGAAACAGCTGCTTCCTGATCACTCTGTTCGTGCCCCTCATGATCGTGCACACCTCAAACAATTCATCCCGCGACCTTCTCTGCTTCAAAGCAGAAAATCCGAGCACATCTTGCTTCCCTTTGATGCTAAACTGATGCATTTAATATAGATCTTTACTGTGTAGGTACGGATGGTTCTGCCCACGATACTACCATTTTAAACTAACTTTGTCTGCCAGCACGTAGCTTGTGTCCTTCTTACTCTACTCGTTCATTTGTAAATCTAAACACATTTTAAGCTTTGCTATGATACCCAGTTCAGTCACCTCTCCTGGCAGAGTGGTCCCGAAACCTACATCCCACACTGTAAAAAAAACTTACATCATATTATTCCATATTAAACCCCTCACCTTAAATATATGCCTACCTATATTTGACATATCCGCCCTGGGGGTTAAAAAAGAGTTCTGCCTGGATAATCTATCCTCGCATCATTTTTTTGTGCTTCTGACACTTGGCCCCTCCTACTACCATAGTCCAGGGAAAACGGTCCAAGGTTTTGCATTCACTCTTTGCAGTTATTCCTCTCCTATCCTTACAAACCCTTTTTGGAGCCTCCCCAAAGCTTCCATATCATTCCCACACTGTGGCGATCTGGTCTGATCATGGTCTTCTGACTGCCGTGTAACCAAAGGCCGACACAGCAGCTCAGCTGCAACAAAGACAATGTCAACACGGTATCCTGCCTATTCTGTGACATTTGCTCTCGTCCCTGTCATTGTGTTAGAACTATGACCTGAATGGTAAATGAAACTTGGACAATTTACGTTTGTTGGTGTCATTTTGTTTTATTTGTATGTGTGATAAAGCAGTGCTTCAGGGCTCATTGCATTGAGACTATGAAATGTCGATTGAATTGGTGAGATGACGGATCCCTCCATTCGGGAACTCAAATGCTTTCCAGAGATGCATGATTCCTTTTCTTCATCGCTGGCAAGAAAGGCATGCAGCACATTTGGAAGTGTGGGCATGCCCCATCAGTCTTCACTGAAATTGTCTCATCACATGGTTCTTTACTGCAGTAACTTCTCTCCAAAACACATGGAATGATTGGATCTAGGAGACAGAATAAAAAAGAAAAAATATTCTTCAATGTTAACATTCCACACACGGGGATACCCTCCTGTGGTCTCACTGGCCGACATAAATCTGGAAAATGCAGATTGCAGTCTCTCGTTTCGAATCGTAATTTATTGGGGTCGCAATAGTGCATATTGTTTGAAGTGGTTTCTATTATTGTTTGTGAATACCAGAACTGCATGCAGTGCTGCAGCTCTGACCTGCTATTGATATAGCCAAATATTTATGAAGAGGGACTTCAGTTTGCTTCAGGAAGTGAGAATCGATAGGAAACATCAGCTGGCTTAAAAGTGAACAGATCCCCTGATCCGTAACTCAGTGACATGATTATTCAGAGTTGTTGCGATATGGAACATCGCTGCCAGGGAGAGAGGTGCAGGCAAATTCGGCAGAAGGTTTGAAAAGAGAATTGGATATTTATTTGAAGGGGGTGAATTGAGAGGGATGTGGAGGTAGCGGTGGAGAATTGCGTTAACTTTCCAGCTCTTACTAGAGCCGAGGCAGAAACAATGGATAGAATGGTCGTGCTCTGAACTGGAAATTCTAGTATTATTACATGATGGACAGCTGATGAAGCCTTGCGCAAAGCGGGGTGATTTCAGAACAATCTTAAAATTGAAAATAGACATGGTTATGGTCAAACAATTTCTTGTGCAGCGACGTCTTGAGGCAGGGGCAACATGGACATTTTTAATAATATAGCTTAGATCAAAGAAGACCGGACTTGGAGGAATGGAGATATTGTAAAGGCGTTCAAACTGCAGCCACTGCAGATGTCAGACCAACTACACCCACAACTACAACTTCCAGCCTTTTCCCAATGTTTCATCGATTCCTTTCCTGCTTGAAAAATCTGCCAGTATCACCTTTGAGTACACAACTCTCTTGGGGAGAGAATTGTCAACAATCCAATTGAAGAAATTTCTCACCAAGAATGTTTTAAATTGTCAAAACTTCATTCTAAGTCGAGGCCCTCTGGTCCTACACTCTCACATACGATCAATCGATCTCTCACCAGTAAAACTGAAAAGACGTTCAAGAGTTGTTTATTCTTCAATAAGCTCACCTCTTATTCTTCGAAACTCCGAGTACTCATCCAACCTACTTAACCTCTCCTGCGTAGACCGTCCGTCCATAACTAGCATCAGCCCAATGAACGTTCTGTGGTCTGCCTTTAGTCAGGTACGCTACCCGAAACTGTTCACAATATTCTATTATGCTGACTCGAGTCGTGTTTACCTTCAGTGAAACCTCTTGTATTTTATAATCCAATCCATTTGAATTTAAAGTCCAGCAATGCCACGCGTATATTAAAACAAATCTGGTGAACTGTTTGCAAATGATTCTGCGACAGAAATGTTATGACACAACTTTGGAGCAGGTAGAATTTAAAGCCTCCATTGCAGTACGACATCCCCCTTTCACTGAGTTGTCGCATGAATTGCACAAATTATGATCAACATCTTTCTCTGTGCAATTTTTGTTTCTTCCAAGATTATAGAGAAAGGAACGAATGAAATATTGACGTGAATGAACGCACATGATCAACCCGAACAGAAGCAAAGAGCAGAGTGACCACCGTTCAAAACAGTGCTTCCCTCCTTTGCCCACAAGACGTTGTGCAAATCACTGCAAGGAAGATTAGCTGAGGTACTTACAATTTTTCTGGACTTCCACCAACACCAGCTTTCCAAACATCAATAGCAGTGTCACCCACATCATCACTGCTGTTGCGAGAGGAAAACTGACAAGATTGAAACACAGATCATCTATTTATGGTTTCAAAGAGGGCCCTGTTTTTCATCACAGACGTAATTATGACTGGCACCAGTTTGAATTCTGTTAAAAAATAGATCACTAACTGAGACAGGGAGTGAATGGAACAGAACTTCAAAGCTATCTCCTTAAAGCTTACATGATGTACCAAACAAAGTTACCGGCCTGAGTAATGAGAGAACTAAAGAAGATCGAAATAATTTTATTGATAGGAAATCAGTAACACGATGAACCTGTTTAGATCCTCGAATATGCTGAGCTGCTCGGAAGACCATGTATAATCTGTGGGAGATCTCCATCTGCCTGCCTTAAGACCACATCCCTTGACACCCTTGCTCAATAAAAATGTTTCTATCGCAGATTTAAAAGTAAGAATTAAATTATCAGCAGCCGCATTTTGAACATGACATTTCCTAACCGACACTTCTCTCTGCGTGTAGAGGTGCTTTCTATTACCTCTCTGGAATCTCACTGTCAGAATTCTTAAATAATTTGGACATCACTTCCTGGAAACAGCAGTTATTGCATGTTCTTAGTTGCCCTCACGAGAAAGTGGTAGTAAGCTGCCTTGTTGAACTGTTGCAGTCTGTGTGCGGCAGGATGACTTACAATACCCTTCAGGAGGGAATTTGACCCAGCACGTTTTTGACTTTTAATTCAAATTGTACACATTGTTTCTGTTTATCTTCCCTGACTTTCGCTCCTCATTCCCTGAAGTCGTTGATTAGACCACCCTTTCACGGTTCAAAGTCCAGAGATGAAAAGGGTCTCATCACTCCTCAGAAATTAACACGTGATGTACAGGGTTTGTGCTTGTGCCCTTGTAATGAAATCTTTCCAGGGCCTAAAGCTCCTTCCTGCAGACGTTAGCAGAGGAAATGGTTTGTGTTTCGGGTATTCCAAGAGGATTGGAATTCTGGTGCTATCTGTTGTATTATGTAACGAGCTATGTCAACGGAGAATGGAAGCAGATCTAGAATTACGAAATCCCTACAGTGTGGAAGTCGGTGATTCGGCCATAGTGTCCACATCGATTGTCTGAAAAACATCCCACTGAGAGCCACCAGAATGAGGGCAGAGCCCTTGATGTCCTCGAGATGAATAGGAGCAAGGCGTTTGCTAACTCAGGAAGTGACAACGCGTGAGATACAGTGAAATTTCGATGTCTGGATACTGATTTGCCTGGCCTTAGAAGAGGATAATAGTCGTAGATATAAAGTATTCTGCCTGGATCTCGGTGGCCAGTGATGTTCCACTGGGGTCTGTTCTGGGAAACTTGATCATTATGATTTTTTAAAATGATTTGCATGTGGAAGTGGAAGGGTAGTTAGACAAGTATGCTGATGACACAAAGGTTAATGCAGTTCTAGATATGTGGAGTGCTGTTATAGGTTGTAACGGGAGCGTGACAGGATGTAGAGCGGGACTGAGAGATAGCAGACAGATTCTAATTTGAAAAAACTTAAAGTGGTTTCTTGTGACAGTTGGAATTGTAATGTTGATTACGGGGTAAAGGCAGGATTCTTGACACTGTGGTGGAACAGAGGGATCTTGTGATCCAGGCACATAGATTCCTCAAAGTTACAACCCAAGCTGAAAAGGTTGTTCAGAAGGTGTATGATGTGCTGGCTTTAGTTAGCAGCGGAATCAGATTACGATCCACAAGCTTATGCTGCAGGTCTATCAAGTCCTTTTTGGACCACTGTTCGATTGTTGTGTTCAGTTTTTCGAAAAATATGGAAGCTTTATAGAGGGTGCAGTGTACTTTTATCAGGATGCTGCGTGTACTGGAATGATTGTCTTATGCAGAAAGATTGAGCGAGTTAAAGCATTTCGCATTGGAATGAAGAAGGAGGAGATGTGACTGGGAAAAGGTATACAAGATGATGAGAGGCATAATTTGGATGTGCCCGTTTTCTACCGTATTTATTTGGAAGGACTAGCTCTCAGAGTTGTGGAGTATAAGATCATATCAACTTTTGGAAGAATCTTGTTGGATTCAGTTCTTTCATATGTAAATGTCTGAACTTTTTTTGTAAAGTTGCATTCTCAATTGAACTTTCATAACAGGTGCCATGCCAGCTCACATAACGCATTGAAGGTGTAAGGTTGAAATCTGTCTGTCTTCGTCACAATGTTCAGACTGATTCCATTGCCTTAAGAAAATGTAGAATCTTGCAGGAATTCATGCAGTTTTTGAGTAAAATAAAATGCAATTGTGCAAGGACTAATTGACTGCGCATACTTTTATGTGTGTGCATGCATGCTGGTGTGTGTGTGTGTGGGGTTGTGAGTGTCAGTGAGAGAGTGTTTATATGTATGTGCTTGTGTGGGTATGAGTGTTGGGGTGTGTATGTGAGAGGCTTAGGTAGAGTGGATAGCCAGAGACCTTTTCCCAGGCTATCCCGTGGGGACATAATTTAAGGGAGATTGGAGGAAGATTTGGGGAAAGATGTTAGAGTGAGGTTCTTTACACTGGAAATTGTAAGTGCGTGGAATGCCCTGCCAACGTTGGTAGTAGAGTCAGATACTTAAGTTACTCTTGGATAGCTGCATCTTTGATAGTGAAAGAATAGGAATGCATAATAATTTGATCTTCAAGAGGATAAAATTTCGGCATATTATCAGGATCGAAGAGACTGTAATGTATTGCACTGTTCTGTTCTACGTTCTACGTATATCGTTAAATGAAAGTGATGCATGGCTGAAAACTGAACAGTGTCCTTTGATGTCTGTTTGGTTCTGAAAAGACAGGAACTAATATAATGTTCCCTACTTCCGTCATTTCTCTCTGTAACTCTCCCTCTCGCAAGTATATGAGAAGGCCAATCAATCCCTCTATTCCGACATCGCAGAAAACTCTTTCAGCAGTGAGTCAGGTCCTAAATCCATTTATTTCGTTAAAAATCATTCACTTTCACAAACAAAACATTGTTTGCCTGTTGGATCATTGTGATTTTCGCAAATTATTCATTAATATTCATCCACTGGTGAACACTTCCATCAGTCGTCCGCACACCAATCATTGCCTACTCCCGACATCATCCATCGCGCTTCTGTGTGATTACCTGGGCCACCTCCTTCCTTTGAAATCCGCTTTTTAAATCTTCCAACTGATACTCTTTCTATCAGAAATCGGACAATTGAATCCAAAAGATAAATGATTTGTTGCAGCACAGAATGCAACCACTTAGGTCTGGATCTAACACTCGTTCAAATGTTGATAGTACCTCGAAGCAAGGAATAAATCGGTATTTCCAATTTATTCTAAAATGAATCTACTATCAAAGAAGTGAGTGTTTCTTCAACTGTAGAAAGAATCAGTGACTCTGCCGGTGTAATATTGCGAAGAGTTTAGATCACCTTACTTGAGAAGGTATATAGTTATACTGGAGGGAGTTCAGAGGAGTTTCAGTCACTTGAGTCAATTAGTGAACATTTGACTTATGAAGAAAGTTTAAGCAGTTAAATCGGAGACTGCAAAATGATGAGTACGATTGTGCAAGTATACGAAGAATGGATGATTACTCAGGTCGGGATTTGTTTAAGGATAGGTCCAAGTTTTAAAATAAAGGGTATGAATTCAAAGCATAGATGAGGAAGAATTATTTTTCAGAAAGAGCCTTCGATTTGTGGAACTCACTGACGCGGAATGCAGTGAATGCCGGGATACTAGTAAACATAAACAGGGGGTGGACAGATTTTTAACTGACTTCGGCTGAAGAGATGGGACTGGAATGTGGAGTTGGCTGTTGAGAAAAGTTCAGCCATGATTGCATTAAATGATCGCTGGATTGAGCAATTGCCTATCCTTCTCCATTTCCTTGTTCTTCGCCTCTCACACAACACAATTAACGCTGGGATCGATTATTATAATGAGACACTGACATGTTCTCCGCCCCCTTCCCTCCAGGAACACCATTCTGTTACCTCCACTACACCTAAATGATTCAAAATGTTCCATGTGTACTGACTCTAATTGGCTCGCCTGTGCCAAGCAATAGTCACAGATATGCTGATGTAGTTCTGTATGTATATTCAAGCAATCCCTCAATTTCAATAGCATTTGTTTTTTGAATTATTTAAAGGCAGCCTACCCTTCCCCTCCCTTTCGGTAGCACCAAATTTCCAAATGTACCATGTCTCTGTTTTCCACTAATTGCAGCTGCTTGGGACTCACCGAGTTAGATAAAACTTTGATCAATGGAAATATGGTTGGGAATTTTTAACAGAGCATTTGGATGATTTCAAAGGCAATCAGACTGAAAACAATATGGTTTGTTGAAAGATCGTGGTTTGAGGAAACTTTTTGAGTTCAATGACAACGCGCATTTTAGAAAAAAGGGAACACTTGGAAGTGGTAAAACTAAATTTCATGAAGGCAAGACATAAGGTTCTCCTGCGCAGATTTCGAATGTTCCGTGTGCAAACATGGTATACAGGCATGGAGAGACGAATGATTGCTCCAGGACGAAGTTAACAAGTGTTTGGTACCTTGCGTGTTCTACTTTGCCAGTCGTGCGGCAGGGAGTTACAGGCTGAACCCTCAAATGTTTGCTGTATTTACACACCGTTCACACAAAGGGACGTGAGAAACAGTTTCCAAATTTGTGGATGGCAGAAAGATAGCCCGAAAGAAATATAACTCAATAAGACAGTTCTGAACATGAGTGCAGAATTGTATTTAACATTGATAAGTTTAGGAAACGCTCTTGGGAAGAAGAGTCAAGGTAGGAGAGTAATCATGATTCATGGGTCATGAGGAGGCGCAAAGTAATAGGGGAATCTTCTGGGCGTGTCCACATATTAATGGTATAATTAAGAAGGACCGTTGTCTTTGCCATTCGAGACATCAATTATAAAAGCAGTTGGTTATATTGGATCTGTACAGAACTTCAGTTTGGGCACAGCTGAAATATTGTGTGTACTTCTGGTCATCAGACTACCGGAAGGATATCTTGTACTGAGGGAGAAAAGAAGAGTTGGCAAATTTAATTGAGTAACAAGCTTACAGAGAATCAATTTCTACACATTTCTGTCTTAATTCGGCAGCCCCTAACTATAGCCTGCCGTTCTCGCTACCCCGACGAGAGGAAACATCAACTCGACCATAAATTTGTCTTTGTTTTAGGCAGATCACACAGACGCACATATTCATACAGCTAGAGAATATTGTTTTGTTAACATATAAATAAATGCAAGAGGATGAAGTCTATACTTCATTACTACAGGACATTGGTGATACAGCATCTGGACAACTGAGCAGTGAACAATTTCAACGAATGCAGATGACTCGAAACCTGGGAGAACTATAAACTATGGGAAGGACAGTGCAGAGATTCAAAAGGACACTGGCAAATTGGTAGATTTGGCAGGTGAGAGGTAGACACATTTCAATTCAGAGAAGTGAAAGGGGATGCACTTTATTGGAACACAGAAAAGCAACATAAAATTGGGTTTGGGTTGTACAGGTGGCAGAAATGTAAAGGGGGGCAGGCGCGAAGGAGCATGCATGTAGCTGCGCGCAGATAAGAGACATTGGTAAGACAAAGTGGGAGAAGAGCAAAGAAAGAATAAATTAGATGCGACTGCTTTCCCTGGAGGGAAAAAGGCTGAAAGGAGATAAGAAGGAGATTTCAAATTCATGGCGTGGGGCTGAAGTGTGTACACAGGGAGAAGGCTTTACCATTTGTAAAAGGAACAAGAATGAGATGGGCGTATGGTCGTATTGTTAAGTGGTGTGCAAATGAAACAATAGTGAAGAGAGTAAGATCGTTTCCACCCAGCTAGTACACAGCGTCTGGAATGCATGACCTGGAGATATACTCAAGGCAAGTTCAATTTATGCTTTCAAGGCGGACGTCGGGATTTGTTGGGGTGGAAATGAGATGCAGAGATCTGGGGAAACAGTCACGAAGTTTACATCAGAACGGCAATGTACACAGCCCGCCAAATAGCATCCGAGTGCGCCCAAAATATTCTGGGGACTCTGTGACCTTGGAATTCGACTTTCTCCCCCATGCTTCCACCGAGCAGAACAAACGAACGAACTGTTTGCTTCCTTGCCGATTTTGAAAATGATTGGGAAAAAAAAAGCTAGTGCTATGTGCTCAGTCAATGTGTGCCCAACATTTTATGTATAACCTATTCTGAGGCTGTGCCCACCTGAAGAACACTGTTGCAAGAATCGGCGAACTCACGCGCAAGTGCCACACGAGAGCCATGAGGATATTGAGTTCAGTTGGTGATTAAGTTCACTGTGGAAACTACGTAAGGTTGGACTGCTTAACCAGATGTTCCCCAAGAGGTGTAACTTAAAACCAGCTGAATTGTTAACCAGTCCTTGTCCGTGCCGCATTCGGCGCCAAATGCACAGAGAACACTGTTGAAAGCACAGGATGTCTGGCAGTTTTAACGTAGAGAGAGAGGAAAGCAGACTTAGCATTTCGAGTCTGGTTGGACATTTCTGCACAGAGAAACCCAACTATTCTGGCAGCAAATAAGTGCAGGGAGAAAAAAATAAGAAAGCGGGAAGGAGGGGGAGAGAGACAGGAAAAGAATGATAGAAAACAGAGGGTGGGACGTTGTTCAAGATCAAGGAATGAAAGAGTATCGCAAATGCAGAGGAATGAGATTTAGAATGAAATCAGCCATGATCAGTGATTTGATTAAAAGTTAGAGAATATGAGAGACCTGCAGAGAATGGGCATGGTGAAGATATATCTGTTAATGTGAAAGGCTGGGATCCGAGGGCACAGCCTCGGAGTAACGGGACAAACTTTTAGAATTGATTCAGGACGAATTTACCCAGGCAGAGAATTGGTGAATGATGAAACTCATTGCTCAGAAGGCTCGGGAGGCCATGTCATTGAGTGCATTTAAGAAAGGAACAGACTAGCTCCTGATTGGAAAGACAATCACGGGATACTGGTGGGCTGGGGGGTCGGGTGGAAGGCAGGAGCTCTGATCGAATGTTGGACCATGTCCAGGCACTATATAGCCAAATTCTGCATTTAAGTTTCACAAAAGTATAATTCCGTGGAATGAGGCATCAGGCTTAATGACCAAATGAACAACATGAGTCCCTTATGCGTGTATGAGTAGCTGTTCAGTGCAAATGAAGCTTCACATTGCCAGGCGTCAATGCTAATGGATTGGAGTGAGTCGAGCTTGACCAGCAAGAGAGTGCCGCAGTTTCCGAGAGCTCACGCTGAGAAAATGATCGCACTGTCAGCGGGTTAAAACTGTGGGAGCGCCGTACTATCGGAGTGTCAGTGTAACTTGAATAGAACGGGGGAGTCATGAGGATTGAGAAGCCACTCTGAGCTGTACTGATCACAGTCATGTGAAAGTGTCAGTAAAAAGGGTGCACGAATCAATCTTTCGGATGGACTGCACTGAGGCCAGCACTCACTACTGCAAAGCCAGATCTGGTGGAGCACCACACTGTTGGAGAGTCAGTTCTGATGTAATCCTGCACAAAAACATAGGAAATCCAGCATGATTTGCGGAATGATAGTGTTAGGTTGGAACAAACGGGACGGGGTCAGAAGCAGGAAATTGAGCAAGGCTTGCTATGCACAGAGATCTCCAGACATACCAGGACAACCACAAAATAGCGACACGATTATATTGATGTCTGTCATTCCTTTAGCTAGTCCGTGCCCTCACTGACCAACATACAAGTTCATGAACACATTCATCCCGTGAGAATCCTACCTGCCATCCATGACAGTTCCAAACTTTTCTGGGGCATGTCCATCTGATGAGAGGGTTGAACCCTCCAGAGTGGTCTGCAAAGTGGCAAACAAATGGGAGGATATTCCAGTCGGTTGAAAAAAATTCTCGGGTCTCAAGAATTCATTGGACCAAACGTGGCAGAGATGGGGGCCTTGAAAGTGCACGTTTCCGAGAAACACTGGGAAGCGATAAAGGAATTGTACTACAGGAGAAAATAGCTGTGTGCATCTCGCATTCGAACGCAGCTTTTGAACATAAGTGAAGAATTGTGTGTGTGTGTGTGTGTGTGTGTGTGTGTGTGTGTGTGTGTATGTGTGTGCATGTGTGTGTGTGTGTGTGTGTCTGTGTGTCTGTCTGTTTGCTTTTCAAATAAAAACCTGCTCAAGCACTACAAAAAAGTCGATTAGAAATCACTTTTAATGGATGGAGAAGTTATAGACATCCATCTTTTTAATTCACTCATGTCACGTGGGTATCACTGGCTATCCAGTATTTATTGCCCAACTTTAGTGTCAACCTTAACAAAGTGGTTGTGAGTGCCTTCTTGAACAGCTGCAGTCCATGTGCTCGCCATGGACTCACATTACTGTATTGGAGACTGTTCAGAAATTAGACTCAGTGACACGGAAGGAAAGGCCATTTTGGATTGGGGAAGAGCACTCAGAAACACACTACATTATAGTCTTGTTTCAATTTAACTGAATTTCAGAGCTGAGGGGGAATTCCAGCTCTTGGCATTCAGGTCGCAAAACTGGACTCGATCGTTGTCAAGGGAAAAACTCTCCATTGGTTAGGGTGATAATGATAAGATAAGACAATTGTAAGGTTTTTGGAGGTCAGTACGGAAGCAATTCCTTTTAAACTGAAACAATATCTGTACGATTCTAGATTAGTGGTGCTGGAAGAGCACAGCAGTTCAGGCAGCATCCAAGGTGCAGCGAAATCGACGTTTCGGGCAAAATCCCTTTTTACCTCTAATATCTGTACGATATCTAGGCTAGACTGACAAGTAGCAAGGCAAACAGAAGTCTGAAGGACCTGGCAATCAGAAGCCAGGAAGGACTTTTGTCCAAAACATCGATTTTCAAGCTCCTCGGATGCTGCCTGGTTTGCTGTCGTTTCCAGAACCACACCCTCAACAGACAAGTTGCAAGTCACATCCATGTCGTGCACATGCCAAGTTATGTCCCCAACCAAGAAGAGACAATCGAACAATTGACCCGACTCATTGATTGTTGTTACAAGCAATGAGTCCTCACTATGAATATCCTGGACATTATGTTTGATAAGGAACTCAACTTGACTCACCACAGAAACATATTAGCGACAGGAAGAGGTCAGCGACAAGGAATACTGTGGCGAATAACTCACGCCTTGACTGCCCAAAGCCTCGGCATAATCTATAAGGTACAGCTCATGAGTGTGATGGACGACTGCTCACATGTCCGGATGAGTGCAGCTGTAACAACACTTAAGAAGTTTTGAACCATCCAGGATAAAGCAGTGCATGAATGGCATTATAATGACAATTATCCAATCGCTCCGAACGCCCACGCTTAGTAGTAGCAGTGTGTTCTTCATATAGGATGTCTTGACAAAATTCAACAAATTTCCCTCAAATCACACTGTCAATCCTCATGACCAATTTGCCTTACAAGAAAAAGCGTAGCAGGTTCATGGAGAAGCTATCACCTGCAAGATCACCTCCAAGCCACTCATATCCTGACTTAGAACAAACAAAAGAAAGTATATCAAAGGAACAGGGCCTCAGCCCTCCAAACCTTCGCCGAATATTATACCCTAACTGAAATAAAACAGAAGCCTTCTGCGCTTCTTCAGTCTGTATCCCTCTATTCCCTCCCTATTCACTTACTGATCCAAATGATTCGTAAGTATCATCAACGTGGTTGCTTTCATCACCTCATGTGGCAGTGCGTTCCAGGCTCCTACCCATCTTGCTGGAAGTTTTCCCTCGCACATCTCCATTGGCGAATACTGAAGCAACGTTTTCATTAAACATTTTTACAATTTCTGTGGTTCATGCATAATTTCAACTGCACGCCCTTTATCCTCAAGTGTGCCTATTCTTTCCTTAATACTCACGTTCTTCTCATCTATGCATGAAAAGTCCGAGGATTCACCTTGACCCTGTTTGCTGAAGATATTTCGTGGTCGCTTTTAGGATTCCTAATTCCACATTTAACCTCCTGACTAATTTTCTCTATCCACCCAAAGTGTTTCGTAAGTTTGTACCTGCCTAGATATATTCTACTCATTTTCCCCCTTTTTAACTCAGCTTACAATTCGCCTTGTAACCCACAATTCCCGATTCTTGTCAGGCCTAACCTTCAAATTAGTTTAATGCTTTGTAGTTTAATCAACTGATCTATAAAAGCCTCACAATTTCCAGACGCAGATTGGCCCTCAAATAACCGTGCAATCCACATTCACCAGTTATTAGCTAATTAAATGCAATTGATCCCTTATAAATTAAGCACTCGAATCAGAAGGCCACTCTTGTCCTCGTCCATGATTACTCGAAATCTTATGAATTTATAGTCACGAAGTCCAAAGTGATCTTCTATTTAGCATTGATCTACTGTTCTGACTCACTCCATATTCTCAAGTCGAGTAAGGCCTCGTCTCTAGTTAGATTGTCAATGCACTGTCTCAAAAGCCATCCTCCAGGACACGTCCAATAATTTGCTCTGCATCTGGTTCCCTGGATCTATGTGAGTCCCAATCAATAACGGGAAGGTAAACGTCACAAATCACAAATACCCTGCTTTCTCCAAACGGTTTCACTAACTCACTACATATCTGCGCCTCTGTCTCCTCTGAGCCCAGCGACGTCTCTGCCTATTCTTACTCTTGCAGATGCCGATCTCAGTCTCACATTTGTCCCGACTCCCTGCACTGACTGTTCGTTGTTCCTGTTCTGATCCAATGCTCCAACGGCTGAATTCTTCAGAAGATCTCTGGCCAATACATTTGAAATTTTATAGTTGTTCCTTCACTGTTGCTGATCCAAAATCCCTCCCTGATATCATTGTGGGTCAACAATAGCCTGCAGCCTTTTAAGATGTGTGCTCATCACCGTGTTCTTAAGAGGATATCGGGGTCGGCAATGAATGCTGGCCAACCAGAAAAGCACACGTCCCGCAACCACACCTTAAAATAAAATTCCATGTCATGTTCAATTTCAAGGATCCAACTTAATCGGGTAATAGAGCAGTCAAGGAGAATGTTGGCCAATATTTCAAAGAGAGTACTGTGCAAAATTAAGTTGATCAAACTATTTAAGGTCCTAGTCACACCACTGCTCTAATTTTGCAAACAGTCTTCTTTAAACCGATATCATAAAGAAGGATGAGCTTATTGGTTGAGCCAGAATTTATTACTCATCTCTAGTTTCCATCTATCCATTGCCTACGCATTCAATATATATTTAACTATGTCAGCTCTGATCAATGATTCAAAACAGGTCATCTTTCAATCGAACATAACGAACACGTGCCCAATACAAGAGAATGGAAGACCTTGGATGGTGGGAATTGCGTTGCTTTTGAAGATGGTCGTGGTGGGAAGGTTTGCATTTTTATTCTGTCCAAAGCATTAATCATAAAGTAACTTATGGTGGACGCACAATGTCCCAGTAAAAAAATCTACACTGGGATGTTGCCTGTTTTCTTTCCACCCTCAAGTGATGCTATTCGACTTGACTTGTAATCCGTGGGTGTCTGGTGTAGCCTTCAGTGGAAAATGTAGTTAAATCATCTTAAAGATTCAGTGCACATCTCTGATCACCATATCCCGAATGTCTTTCCCACTGTATGTATTTTTATCTTCCTCATGTTAATCTGTCCACCACATGTAATGTATCCGAACCATTCCATACTGATCATTTCTTACTCCGTATCTCAAGATTACTTTCTCCATTTGGAAGAAAGATAAAGATAAAGATAGGCAAAGATAGGCAACCGTAGAGTAAGATCCAATTTTTAGGTAACTCCTCTTCTACGCATGTGTTTGCAGTGATTTAATGGCTTTTCCAGCAAGAGATTTCCTAATTCTGTGACTGTATACCTCACTTTGAATTGAGTGTTTGATTTACGTTGTATGCTGCACAACTAGAATTCATAACCTGGTTCGCCTGAATCATGGATCTTGATTTGAAGTCAATGGATTTTATTTCCTGTTTGTCTCGATTACTCTAATTTAATAGTTTGACACTCAAACAAATTACTAATATCACGGAAACGGTTTCTCAATATAATAGGGCTTGCATTGAAGAAACGTCGATTTTTTTCAGCAGTCAACATCAGTTAGTCCGCAACATCAGAGCCTACTTCAAGTATTCAGTAATCTTCCAGATAGAGGGTATGTTTTATCCTATACTTGGAGATGTAGGTGTTACTTATAAAACTATCACTCCGGTGTTGGTTATATAAGATTATATATAACTGTGTTGTAATGTTCATGAATAACATTTAACATGTTTGCCAGGATTTACTCATTTCTAAGCCAAATCATTCTCCCAGAGGCTGAACGCGAAAATCTGTTCTTGTTTTGCTCGTACTACAGAAATCTGACCGATTCATAAACACTCTTGAAGTTCTGTAATTCCAAACAAAAAAAAAAATAAATTATTGCCTTTCTTACATATTATGGCATATATTGGTTGAAAAGAATACTTGAATTGATTGATGCGTATCCTTGAAGGCGTTTATGAATTTTCCATTGGAAATACTTAAATGAGATGATTAGATGTCAACGTAAGTCACAAGGTGATTATCTTTTCTTTATCATCGCATTTTATTTGTTCCTTGACAACCATGCATAAATGTACCTGCCAGTCTTGATGATTCGTTGAACCTGTTCTCATTTGCCACTGTTTCGACTGACTGCATTTTGAGTACATTGCATAGCAAAGTTTAGTTTCGCTATTTTTTGTTATATAATCCTTAACTGGGAGATGCAAGAAGTTAGGTTTAGAAACATCGGGGTAAGTGTTTTGTTTAGCTCCACCATGTAAAAATAGAGTGACGTCCTATTATCTTGGATAAGTATTCACACTGCAATATATCTGATGGCACATACAATATAAATCTAGAATATGTAAATTAGAATTATCTTATGATCTATTGGAAAAGATGTGCTTTATTCGATCTGTGGTTATTTGTGTTAAGCACTTATATGTCGATCTTGCCACATCTTGCTTTTTGTATCGTAAACGGCATGGCTTATTCTGTCGAGTTTATTTTCACTCTATCATGTGCATGGCACATTTCACTCTATGATCTGCTTCTGCTGCACACAAATAATCTTTTCACGATATTTAGTTGCACGGGAAAATAAATCAAATCAAATGGAATCATAGACTGTTGAGAAGAAAGCGGCATACTACTCTTAAGATGCAAAATCACGGTACATTTTCAGGATAAAAAGAAGTTTCAAATACAAGATACCATGAATTGAGCACAAGCAACTGACAGCACGCGCAGCATACTATAACCACAATCGCTATTCTCTTCCTGTAGTATCTGGACTTTATGTCTGACCAGAAATGTGTGTAATTGATCAACTGTGAAAGCAACCGAGATCCAAACACAACAGGGCAGGGCCATAAGAAACAGAACAAATCTGAATGCACACAGAGAGGTGATGTCCAGGAATGCAATGGGGCAATGAATATTGTTAATTCTGTCTATCAGAACATTGCAAATAATAAGTATTAGGTCTGTTCCTGGAAATGCCAACAAGCAGCAAGTCACGTATTTGGACAGGCTTCAGTATTCTCGAATCAGGATCACAGTTTCAATTTTATCGATGCACAGATTCAGGGTGGAGGGGTGGTAGTAAGTTATGAGGAGATGTGGCTCAGAAGGTTTTCACACAGACAGCGTAAAGAGGCTAGCATTCGGCTTAATTTTCTTCACTGTTCAATGGAAAGAATTGCATGCACCATGAGGCTGTTTTTCCAATCATTCAGCATGATAATGTGTCCCTTACTGTTTCAGCTGGCATAAGCACATATGTAATCTTTCCCTGGAATATAGATAAGGGGCACCTAGTAAATAAATAATTCATCACCTAACAATCTGTTGAACTTAAAATAAATGGAAATGAAAGATAATTGCATCAGGGAATTGTTCAGTGACCATAGTCACTTGAAACTTCATTTAAGACTTACTTTAAACACTTTACGAATCCCAGTTATCTCAGGAGATGTAGCCTTAAGTTTACTTACCAAGGCGGTATTTTCCTCTATTTCTCAACTACAATCATCAGTTTCCCCATGGAAGTAGAATAAAATAAAATGGGATAATGCACTAACATTACCCAGAACTCTTGTACATCGTGTTTGGAAACGTGGCTCTTTGATTCCCTGGCAAATTGAAACTGTGACCATCAGTCGAGAAAACTGAAGCCTTTGCAAATGTGTCATTTGTTACTTTTTCGCAATGACATTCACACAGCTAACACTTGTCATTTTCAATGTCCTACTGGACAGAATTAACATTATTACTACCGCAATTTCATTCATTGATATCACTACTCTGTATGCTTTCAAATTTGCCCTGTTTCTTATGACAATGCCCTGTTCTGTTCAGTCCACATTTGCTTTCATATTTTATCGCTTTGCCCCCATTTCTGGTCACAAATTACTGTCAAGATACGAAAAGAAGAGAACGGCGACTGTGGTTACTGGATATTGCAAGTGCTGTCAGTTGGTTCTGGTCAATTGCTGATAACTTGCATTTGAACCTGTTTTTATTAGTGAAAATGTGTTTTAATGTTGCAGCTGAACACCACAGTATTACTCCACTTTCTTCTGGACTATGATGTGACTTGATTTTATGTTATTTTTTTAGATTAGATTAGATTAGATTACTTACAGTGTGGAAACATGCCCTTCGGCCCAACAAGTCCACACCGACCCGCCGAAGCGCAACCCACCCATACCTCTACATTTACCCCTTACTTAACACTATGGGCAATTTAGCCTGGCCAATTCACCTGACTCGCACATCTTTGGATTGTGGGAGGAAACCGGAGCACCCGGAGGATTATTTTATTTATAATCCTGTGTAATTTAGCACAGTGAAAAGGCGTTTTGTGAACAGCACAGGTATATCATAGTAATCAAGGATATGTAGATGGTAGAGTGAAAAAATAGCTGGACAGAAAAAGCCATGCATTTTACAACACATAACATATACATGAGGCAGAACAAAATTAAAAAGTTGAGCAAAAATTGTAGAAAAAGACTGCATTCATCAGTCTAATAAGTTCAGAGAAGAAGCGACACTTGAACACATTAGTTCATGTCCTAAAGCTTCTGTGAATTCTGCCTGACAGAGACGGTTGCCGGAGAGTAATTCCGACTGGGTTGGGTCTTTAATGATGTTGACAACTTTTCCGTGGCAACGAGACGTGAGGATAGAGTCCATAAATGGGAAATTGGATTCCGGGATCATCTCAGCTGTGCACACATCCAACTTTAGTTTCTTTAGGTTCTGCGCAGTGCAGTTGTCGTATCAGGCCGTTCTGCACCCGGCAGTATGCTCTCTATGGTGCATCTGAAAAGGTTGGTGAGGGTCGTTTTGGACAAGCCAAATTTCTTGCGCCGCCTGAGGAAGAAGAGGTGTTGTGACACCTTCTTGACATTATGCTACATGGGAAGTCCAGGACAGGTTGTCGGTTATCATCACTCCGAGGAACTTGAAGCTCTCAACTCTCTAGAACTCTGTGGGTGACCCAGTGGTACAGTGGTTAGCACTGCTGTTTCCCAGCACCAAAGACCGCATTCATTTCTCGTTGCAGTCGACTGGTTGTGTGGAGTTTGTACATTTTCTGCATGGGTTTCCTCTGGGTGTTCCAGTTTCCTCCCACAGAAAGAAAATGTGCAGATTAGGTGAATTGGCCATGCTAAATTGCCCGTAGTGTTAGGTGAACGGATAAATGTAGGGGAATGGGTCTGGGTGGGTTGTACTTCAGCGGGTCGGTGTGGACTTGTTGGGCCGAATGGCCTGTTTCTACACTGTAAGTAATTTAATCTACTCAGTTGATATAGATAGGATTGTACTCTCCTCTTTTTTTTCTGAAGTCCGTTGTCAGTTCTTTAGTTTTGCCAACATTGAGGGAGATAATTATCATTCTACAACGGAACAAAACCCTCCATATCTTTTCTCTCTTCTGAGCTCTCATCGTTGTGTGATATCATTCCTAGCGTGGTCGTCTCGTGCGTTCGTTCAGCACATGTCGTGGGTGTGCAGGGAGTATAGTAGGGGCTGAGAACGCATCTTTCTAGGCGCCAATATTGAGTGTTTTGACGGAGGAGATTCAGTGGGCTATCTTCACTGATTGCAGTATATAGTTAGAAAGGATGTGCTGAGGTCCTACTTCGGAATTTTCAGATCTATCTTATTTGGTAATGTTGTTGAACACACGGCTGTCGTCAACATTCAAATCGTGAAAATAAAACATACCTCATATTTTCTTTGTAACACAGAAATATCCAAACGTTCAGTGCTCTCAGAAATTTAGAACAAGAATGATATTTGCATCAGCCTCTCTTTTATTCTTTCCACAGTTCGCAGTTTGTTGATGTAGTTTTCACCTCTATTTGTCAGTCTACTGTAAAGAAAATTTGTCAACAGCTAAGAAATCGGCATCAGCAAAACCCTAAGCATGAATAGCAAATCGCTTAAGGAATAACTCATTCGATTTTCGCAACGATTTGAGCTTGACTTCGAGAATCTAGTGTGAGACAAGCCATCCTTGGCGGAATTGGACAAATTTACTTATTTTATCAACGTCATGATTTGTTTGAAAAACTTAGTTTCTCCCACCTTCAGTCCAGGAATTGAAGAACTAAGAAAAAAGCTGATTAACATTAACTTCAAGCTTGCCACATGAGAGAATGAGAAAACTTGACAAGCCTTGACGTGAATTCTCACTTATTATTGAGTAATTGAACTTTTAATTTCATACAAATTAATGAAAGAGCGAGTATCTGCACATCAAATCTTCTTCCAAAATACTTACTACAGTCAGAAAAACAGAATCATAATCACGTATCCCTTGTTCTTATAATTTGATACAACAATTGTATAACAAGATTAGGTGGCAGGCCAGCAATATTAATGGGTCACATATAATCGTCAGATGCTTCTCCAATCGAGAAGTCAAATTCTACAATCAATTCAGTCTTTAACATTGGTTAAAATATATTAAAAAATTACAGTTTAATGGGACTTTGGCATTATTGTAGATAGTGGGGATTGGAGCGACATTGTGGCTCAGATTTTAATTATGCTGCCTCCCAGCGCCAAGAATCAGTATTCAATTCCACTCTGTGTGGAATTTGCATTGTCTCCCGCCTATTCTGTTTTCGTTCCAAAGTCGAAACTTTCCCTGTTTTGATATATTGCGAAATGCATGGTTTGGGTGGCTCAGCCCGGTATCCGGTTCAGAGGATCAGACTGGACCTGATGGGCCGAATGGCGTGATTCCAGCAGTTTAGGTATTATATAATACTACCAGCACTCATGGGAATATGGAACGTTTTTACATGGATAATGAACAGTGCACAGGTCTTTGGGAAGGAAGACCAGATACAAAGGAAATTGCGAATAAGTGGTGAGTGCAATGATATTATCAAGAACCCGTGGACGGATTCGGCCCTTGCACGTGATCCTGGATCCCATGAGGAAGTGGGAGAGACAGATAGACAGAATGATAGGAAAGCAGGGTAAACAATTGTCTCCAAATTTTCAGTCTACAAATTTATACATCCTGCAACATTTTGCAGACCACTTTACAATATTTCCTCAGCTCCCACATACGTTACCGCCCCTATTCTTCCAATCTTAAACTCTACACTTCATTACCTGTGTAACCCGCTGACCATGCAACTTCCTACTTTTTCTCACACTCCATGTTCGCAGAGTATTGCTGTCTCGATTTTGCAGTCCCATAATTTTGCAACCAACGTGAATCTATTTTGTGTGTCGTATAGCTTTATTTTAACAAAGAGCGTTTGTACTCTTAATGCTGCATTTTACCCGGTTTTCCCTCTCGCCGACATTGCCACCTCCCTAGGTTTTGCCCGCTTCCACGATGTTATGTCTGTTCAAAAATGTCCTTGGCGAAATATTGCACATCCTTCCGAATATTTCCCTTGAGAAATTACGCCCAAATGTTTTGCCCAATTTAAAACTTTACTTCCTCTTAATATTGTAACTGATTTCCTTCATCTATTTGCTATCCATGCACACCCTATCCCTATCACTCTTTCCCCAATGCCTGACCAACAGTATGTAAAAACACCTCTGCATTTCCACACTCGCCACTGCTCCATTTATTTCGTCGCAAGCAGATCAATGGAGTGAGAGGGACGGAGAGAAACGGAGATGGTGTAAGAAAAAGAAGGGAGATAATTTAGAGAGGAGGAAGTGTAACGTCTCAGAAAGGGGAAGTGCATCAGATAGAAAAATGTAGTTAGACAATTTAATGTCCAGATAAAGTGGGAGAAATTTAAAGTGGAGAAACAGAGAAAAAAAGACAGAAAGAGAAGAAGTGGGAGTGAAATCCCGGAAGGGAGATATTTCTTTAGTACTTGCCCCTCAGATGGCTCATGCAATATCCAGTCCTTGATACTCTGTACCGTGCGTACTTTCCAGCCATCCTCCACTTTTCCGTTTCCGCACACTTTCCATGTCAATCTTTTGCCCCACGCAATAAGCCTCTCTGTGAATCCTCCGTGGAGCACACCCCAATCACATCGATCGCCCAGTCACCCATGGGTAGGGATCAATGCCACATTATACTGATCTATTAGGCCTTCACACAGATGGATCCATCCCCGACCACATCAATCACACAGTCTTGAAGTTTCCATCCCCAAACAATCCAATTCTCCCTTTGCTAATTTCGGAATTGGATATTGGTTCCGATCATGTGGAATCTGTTTGCATTAAGCTGACATACAAGATACAAAAATAGTAGTGAGTCTGGAATCGCTTTTTTGGTAGTGACCCGAAACTGAAAATTGAAATAAGAGCAATATTAGAAAAACTTCTCAGGTCTGCATGTCAATCCCAACCAATACTTATTCCACTTCTTCCCGTTTGATACCAATTCTACTTTCTCTTGTAAATCATGGTTCTGTCATGTTTTGCAAATATGCAAGACATGATGCTGCCGTTCATCCACGCGGTGTTAGGATGCGTTTTTTTTTACTTTTACATAAACATTTCAGTTATGTTCCCGAATCTCACATCGCCATCATGTATCTCATATCATTGGCCTTTCCTCCATTGAGATTCGGAATCTCATCACAGAGTTAAAATATTGCCATTAATTCCCAAGGACTGTCAGGAAAAAATACTATTAATTATTCATTCTCATTATCCAGCACCCATGCTGGGTTGTCATGTTTTCTCTTGGATTCCTCAAACTACGAGTTGTGGAACAATGCTGTCTCAACTCCAGGAATTCCTCCTCTATGGATACGTAACTCATTGATTTTGCCAATCCGGATGCAGATTTAAGTGATCAATGATTGTACATTATTCATTCTAACATTGCTCTTACTTTTAATTTCCAATTTCAGGTCACTACCAACAAAACGATTCCAGACTTACTACTATTTTTGTGCCTTGGTGTATGTCTGCTTAATCCAAACAGATTCCACATGATCAGAACCAATATCCAATCCCATTATTATATTTATTATATCATTATCAAACAATCCGACTCCATTCCTTTTGTTGTGAATGCTCTGGCAAGAAACCACGAGCCATTTAGGTCTATTTTCTTTGAACATAATGTGTCAGTTTCGTTGTTTTTTTTACTGTGGGGCTTTTGAAAATGGCTTTTGGTTTTGCTCACTCACTTCTCTTATTCACCATTCTTTCTTGACTCTTCTCCAAGATTCCTCATCCGCTTACTTCTTGCATAGATTCCAGGCCCACTGTCATTTTTCGTTTAAGTCTTCACAATCACTGTCACAAATAATCCCTTTTGGACATCACGTCCAAATCTCTCTTTCAGAAATGTGTTGCCCCGCCCTCTGAGAAGAGGGAAGCTTTGTAATGTGCAAACCTGAGACACTTCTGATAATATTGTTCAAACCTGCATTACCCTTAGATTCTTTTTCAACACTGACAGTTTGTTTCTTTTCTGGATATTCTTAATGAAACGGATAATGCATGGACTGATCGATCAGTGAGTTCGTTTGATCGATTTATCTGTAAAGTAATGATTCAACATATTCTTCAACTGCTCTCTGAACTGAGTCTGCATAACAAAATCGATCGCGGAGTTTGTGCAGCAACTGGAAAGCTGTAAAATGCAACCTAATTCCAACATGTACCCATGTGCATAAACAGACTGAAATCCAAAATGATGCATACTTATACAAATAGAAAACGCAGTGAACATTGAATATAACAGAATGAAATTGTTTCCGATAACAACTAAAATATTGGATATTCTTCAAATCTCAATCACTGAATGTTGGCAATTCTCGTCTCTGCCGTGAACCCCGAGACTCCAGCTAGCTCTAATTGTCTCTAAATTTACATGACATTGAAAATATTGCACAACCGAATCAGTGAAAATGGGAGAGTTGGCCTTAAGATGTGGTGGACAAATTTGATTGTGACTGAGGTGTGAGATAATGGAACTTTGTTATTATTACGCAAAACCAGAGATTTTCCTCGGAAAATGGAGAGAACGTTCACACATGGCATGGAGAAGAAAAATAAAATTATTCCCGATAAATAATCGGAATATGTCTCAATGTCTGGTCGAGGATAACTACAAGTACATCAACCAGAAAGATGAATCATCAGAAAACGACTGAGGTTTGGAGACAATCTACAGTTTTTATTTGCATGAAGCAGGACGAACACCGTCACTACATTAACTGCGAAGAAAACAAGAAACCACGTCAAACTCGTGGTAAATCACCATTTGATTGCAAGTTTGTTCAGAGTTTCAATTGAATCAATGCTTTGGTCATACCTTTGGACTTCAAAAATGAAATGAGCGTATCTTAATTATTGTAACAACTTGCAGACAAAAAAATAACACGCCACAGTCTTTCCAAATACACAGCCACACATCCATCAGAACAGACAATTACGATAAAATTCCAAAATACTCCATCACCCTAGAACAGAAACAGATCACTTTTTTATTGTACGGAGACGACTGTTGAAAACATTGCTAACCTAAGAGATTCTTTCCCAACTTCTTGTGCACAAACGTAGGTCGGATATTTCTACCTCCTTGTATAAATTGTTGTCGATCCTGAAGTAATGTCTTCGCATGGAAATGTTTGCACTCTTGTACCTGTCTGAGAGGACTTCAAAACATTGTCTCCTTCTCATTGGAACATTCCTTCTTCCTCCAAAGTTTTGTCATATGTTCAATACACTCATTTAGAAAATAAATCAATAATAATATCAATAATAGAATATCCAAGATGAATTTGCAAACAGCAAGCATGATCAGTACAAGACCAGTCTCCCTCCCAACATCTCCCCACTGCTGCAAACGTGTGGCATATGAGAAAGAGCAAAGTCTGTTCTGCCAAAAAAAAACAACGAGAAGTATCTAATCGAGGTGCATCAGTTCAGCCATTCAGTGCTTCAAACTTGCTCCATCAATCACTGATTTCCTGGCTGATGGGATCGTTTCCCGAGGGTAACATTGTCATCCACTCCTGACCACCCTTGTTTTTATTGTTATTCATGAATCTATCTTCATTTACTTCAAAACGTATTCAATAACTCTGCCTTTACCCCTCTATGTGGAAGATAGTTAATACACTTCTTTTTTCTCAAATTAAAAGAAAGTAAGCAACTCGACACCAATTCGATGAAAACAAACACAAAGGCAAATCACAATTGGTCTCTCGTGCTGACAGAGGGAATCTTGAATAAACGGATCATAAGTAATGAGAAATTGAGGTTCGAATATGTTGGAGGGAATCAGTCGTTATCGAGTCATGAGATACCTGAAAACAGATCGTTCACAAAACCACTGTTTACTTTTTATCCGGTTTCCCCATCACTTCTAAAAAAAACCTATAAAACCGTTGTTGCTCAGATCATCAAATAGCAGTATTAAAAAAAAATTCCCCTTCCTATTATTCAAGACAGGTGATTGAAGTCACAACAAATTCATCACTATTTCACCATGAGATGCAATGTCATGTCATTGGGATTAATGTGATTTCATTCTAATAGTGTGTGGAAATCTTTACGCATGTGTTACATATTAATTACATACAAATGTGCCAACGTAAATTTGACTTACTCTCCATTACCTTCTGCAGTCTTACGTAAATAAAAGCATCTGATTTATTCTTGGAATCAAATCTGCAGCAAACAGCGATCTTAATTCACTGAAAGAGAAAGGGTAAACATTAAAACACAATATGATTTAGTAAGCCAAATTTTAACACTCCTTCCGAACTTGTCTATAAATTATATCAGCAGGCGTTGGAACCGTATTCACCTCAAGGCTGACAGCACAATGAATGATGCTGGATGTGCCAAAGGTTAAGATGTGGAATATTATAAAACATAAACATGCAATGAACCTTGACATTAAAGATCATTAACAGAATGATATTAAACATGACTTGAGACTCCAAGTAGAGATGATGGAGAAGTCAACTCCGTGTCGATATCGAATTAGATTGGTTTCATGCTTTTCTCTTGAATTTATGTACGTTGTTGAATCACTTCGCACTTGCCTGGATTGATTTCCAACTGCCACTTTTCCAGTCAACTCTCCAATCTATATTCTGCTGCAATCCCTGTGAGTCCCTTTCACAATCTGCTCCTCCACCAACCTTAGATTTACTTGCACAATTGTTAATCAGACCACCGTCACCTCCCTCCAACTCATGTATGTATTTCACAATCAACAGTGGTTCCCAGTGCGGATCCCAGTGGAACACGACTGGTCATAGTTCTCAATTTTGAGAAACTCTATTTCACTAACCAACCAGTTCTTTATTCATCCAGCCAATACACACTGTACGACATGCATCATAATTTCCTGCGTCAGCCTGCCAATGCGAACATTAAAGAAGGCCTGACTAGATTCCATTTATATGACCTTTCATTCATAAATTAACTTTGTCACTTCATCAAAGAATTCTGTGAAGTTGGTACAACATGACCTTCCTTCCATGTCATCATGCTGCCGATCCATGAAAGTCTATTTTCTTCAAAAGATAATTAGATCCTATTCTTGAATACCTTCTCCAGCAGCTTCCTCACCAATGATGCCAGGCTAAGATGTCTGCAATTACCTGGATTGTCCCTGCTACCCTCCTTAAACAACGCAACAGCATTAGAAATTTTGCAGTCCTCTGGCAGCTCACCAGTGTTCAAGGAGACTGTAAGTCATGTATGAATGTCCAGCTACTTCCTCTCTCGCTTCCTTCTGAAACCTGGGATAGATCCCATCCGGACCTGTGAACGTGTCCATCTTAATCCCTTTTAGAATACCGATGAATTCCTCCCTATGTAAGGTATCTTCACCTCGAGTAATCAATCCTGTCTCCTTAAACTCACCATCCGTTATGACCCGCTCCTCGGTGAATACCGATGCAAAGTAACCGATTAGAGTCTCAGCCATTTTCACTGACTCTGCACAAAACTTCCCTACTTTCTTTAGTTGACCTCTTGCTCATCATGTACGAATAAAAGGATTTGGGATTTTCCTGAACATCGTTTGCTGAAGATATTTTATGAGTCCATTATATCCCTCTAAATTCTTTGTTTCAGATTGGTCATACTAACCGATGTTTTTCCAAAGCTTCGTGTGTTTTGACTCGATGATAACTTCTGTAAGCTTCCTTTTTCCTGTTAGCTAGGTTCACAATTTATCTGATATCCATCATTCTGTAATCTTGCCATTTTCAAACAGAAGTGTCTGTAGTGTACTCGAATAAGTCTCTCTTTAAAAGCTCGCCACATATCAAATGTGGATTTTCTTTCAAACAGATGTTCCCAAACCACATTCCCGAGCTCGTGGAATTTGTTGCTATAGTTGGCCTTGCCAAATTTTTCACTCTTCCCTGTGGACCATTGTCGTTTTTGCTGACAAGTATTCTACACTTAAAGAACAGTGATCACTGTTCCCAAAGTAACCCCCTACTGAAACATCAGCCATCTCGCCGGGCTCATTCCCGAACACGTTTTTTCCAGTATGGCACCTTCCCGAGTTGACCTGTTTGCATACTGTTGTATGAAACCGTTCTGGATGTTCATTTCAAGTTCTGCTCCGTCTCGACCTCTAACACTAAGGGAATCCCATTCAATGGTGGGAAAATTAAAATTTCCCATCACCACTACCCCCATTCTCCCACATCTTTCCATAATCTGTTTGCATAGCTGAACGTCTATCTTATGCTCACTGTTGGGAGGCCTGTAATGCAGCCCCAACATTGTTCCTGAAGCATTCCTATTTCTGAGCTCTGCCCATATTGCCACGCTGCTCGAGTCCTTCATAGTTCCCGGTGTTCATCACTTTTATTTGAATATAAAAGCATTCTAAGTGCTACCTCTCTATGAGGTGACCTCAGAAGCTTGTCGTTTCAAACAAACCATTTGGACTATAACTTGGTGTCGTGTTAACGTCTGACATCGTCGACCCACGTCCGTCACTGGCAATTCCACATCATATGTGTCTACTCATTTCGGTCCCACCCTCCTGATAGACTAGTTAAATACTTCAGAATAGCTCCGCCAATCTTCACGTCAGCATATTGATATACCCCTCGCTCAGGTGCAACCTTTCCCTCTTGTCCAGGTTCGTTGTGTTTCACAGGAGGTGCTTCAGATATATTCCTGCCATCTGCATAGGTTCCTCAGCGACACATTCATCTATCACACTCTCCCGTTTAAGTCTCCTCAGCACTGTCACCAGAGATTACGATCGTTGTAGTCCATCTTCTTAAACTCTGTCGAAACTGATACCAATCTTATCTACATTTTGTTACCAACATTTTCAACAGATTCTTAAAGTGTAGGGTAAACTTTGAAAATTTGCTCAACCACTTTGAGACAGCCTTTATCCTGGCGCCATGAGGCACACATCGTCCTGGACTATCGATCGTACCGCAGAAAGGCTGGTCTGATCAGTCGGTACAATACCACACTTGCCCCTTCGAGCTCGCCATGCACCGCTTTACAGCAGAGCTGCAGGGAATCAATGACCTGGAGGCTGCTGTTATTTCAACTGAATACATATTCTACCCCAACAATGCACAAGAATGTGTTCTTGTTTGATAATTGGAACATGAGAATTCGGTTCTACCTGAGAATCAGTCCTCGTGGTCACCCATCTGAGTGTACCTGTTGTGTGAAAAGCTCCCTGAAGGTACTATCCAACAAATTAAGTACCTTCTGTATGGTCCTAGCTGCATCCAACTGGTCCGCCAAATTATCCGTGCAGTCTGAGAGGAGTAGTCGTTGACCAAAACCTGCAGAGCAGATTGACATGAATGTCCTCGAACTTGAATCACCAAAATTGGTATTTCTTTGCAAAATTGAATGTTTTTAACAACTGTGTTAATGTCTTGCCCGAAGACCATAAGACCTGGGTTCAAGTCCCACATGCGCCTGACATGGATGACAATACTCCCGAAGAGTTTGGTTCAAAACACTTACAACTTCTCCTCTCCATAACTGATTGCTTCCACTCCCTTCATCTTGAGGTATCTCATGTGGTGCAGTGGAAATGTCAGGCATACAAATCCCAGATTCAGGCTAGTCGAAGAATGTCATATTACTCTGTCGTGGCCGCGTTTGCAAATACCTCCAAGACCAGAAACAATTGAAAAGGAAGGCAATTGTGGTGTTATTACGAGAGAGGGAGAATACATTTGGAAACTCCCAGAAAAATGTTACTGAGAGGACTCTATACAGATGTGGGGGAAAGCTCTTCAAAAGCAAAACCCTTGTTTTACTTCCTGATCAGAAGGGTTTGACTAATGATAATTTCTGGATGTACTGAGGTGTACAGTCAATGCAATTCAGGAGATTCAGATCTTGCCTCATTCAAACAGATAAGACGAACAATAAGTTAAAGGCGAAAGTAAGTACTGCAAATGCTGGAGATTCAAGTCGAGAGTGTGATGATGGAAAATCACAACAGATCAGGCATCATCCGCGGAACAGGAGCTTCGATATTTCAGGAAAAAAGAAGGTGCTGTTCATTGAAATGTGCCTAAATGTGGAAAGGTTGAGCACTAAAATCAGCAGAAATGGAAGACATGGGGTTAGTATGCTGTGGAGGAACTCGACTATTACCCAGACCAGAGAGAACTGAACATTGTCCATTATAACACAACACTATGGAACGTTCATGCGCTGTTACTGATTTGTAAATGCAATGTACCAGAAAATGTTCTTCGTGCTGCTCACCGCAGTCAATGTTCCAGGACCACAGTCGTCATTTTCTCTCTGCAATATTTACTTGTCTGCTTCTGATAACAAATGGCCACAAGTCGATTAAAGTTGAACGCGACGTTGAATCAGACAGAGCAGTCACTTCCTGCATAAAACAGGATAGCGCAGATGTTGCAAATTGTCAGATCCAACAAGGAACGGAAAGATCAACAGATGCCTCAATGTAAGATCGAGAATAATGACCAGTAGATCAGAAACTGACGTAGCAATTCAGGAGAACACACCTCCTGCGAGATAGGATCTTAATTGATAGAAGGTTTGCTGTGAGGAAGGGAAGTAAGTATGGTAAGGTGCAGACAGCTTGGTATATAATACTGATCTAATTTAGGATTTACTGAATTGTGTCGAGTATTTACACAGTGCAAACATATTGATGAATAACAATTGCATAGTAAGAGGCTTATTGTCTTTCGTTTTATTCTTCAGCGTTCATGACACGGAAAGTGGGAATAACAGGACAACAGAATCGAATGTTGCACGCGATTCAATGCCCAGAATTTGAAGCGAAGAACCATTATTAAGTTGGTAGTGAGCAGAGGCATTCAGACCAAATAATTCAGCACTTAAACAGCACAAAGTGCCTTCATTCTACCAACCACAAGAGCATAAGCTTTAATTTCCCTGCATTGTATTTTATCGACCAGTTTATTGTATTGCCCAATCACAGAACCTATTTTTGTTTCATCCTCAAGCTTTGCTTTCCTATATGTTTTGCTGTGAATTGTGTCGTGGCTGACCTGATCATCCACAACGCCAGTTTCTCTCCTTTTCCCCATAATGTTTCCTTGCAGAATACCAGCCCGCGATACAGTTAATGATACTGACTTGGCAGTCCCGTGTAGTGAAGAATTTCACAGCAGTCACGGTCTCGGAATCTTGCAGATATTTCGTCCCTTCCTGAATCCTTGCCAAAACATGACCACCATTTTCAAAATCCAAGTCAAGATGATGATGGAACACTCTTCACTTACCTTAATGCTGTAGCTCCAAAAACAAGTGAGAACCTCGACAGCATGCAGGACAAAGCAGCCCTTTAGATTGGCACCGCATCGACGAACATCCTTTCCTTCAACGCTCAGGCACTTGGGCAGCAGCGAGTGATGTATGCACGACGCATTGCAGCAATTCACCACGGCCAATGCAAATCCAGGACTTCTGAAATCGAAATGAACAAGGGCAACAGATAGATTGAAGCACCAAACTATCCCAGTTCCTGTCCAAGCGACACATCATCCTGGCTTGGAAATATATCATTTTACCTTGGCTGTCCATTTGTGAAAATGCTGGAATTCCCTCCCCGTGGGACTTGCAGATCGAACAATGGGAAACGGATCTAACGGGCTAATTGTATCTCTCAACTGGACATGAATCTGGAAAATTCACTGTCACAGAAAACGGAAAAATACCGCAATACTGATCAAATGTAAAGAGGCAATCCTTATATATGTCAGGAGCTATTGGTCAAAGGGAACGAGCATATCAATTGAATTGTAACCGAAATCAGGCCAGTTATAAAAGTGGTGAATGTCGAAGGACCCTCGAGGGCGAAATGGATTACTACTGCTCGTCGTCATCTTGGTTACTGTGAGTTTCGATTCCTTCATTCTCAAACATTGGCTATGGTTTTGCATTGCACTACTTGTATCATTTTCACCTTATAATCGAATCACCAAGTGGAACAAACCTTAAATAGGTGTAATAACACAAATAACGGTTATAGGAACAATGGTTTTGAAGAAAGATACTGGAAAGTTAAAAATGGGCAGCAGATTGGAATTGTGGATTTGTAACAATGCGAAAGGAATGAAATAAAGGGCGCTCGAATTGTGGTGCGGTTACTTTGGGAAAGAATGCAGTCGAGTGAACACAACACTAATTAGGTGGGGGATGACATTTATTTGTGAGATTTTCTGAAGCATCTTTGCAATTGCATAGTGGACATACCTGATTCTAAGCGTTGAATTTTGAGTTTATAAACGTGTAGGTTTTGTGCAGTTATTCAATCAAGGCTGCCACTGACAATTAGGGGATGGTAATGCAGAGGTTCTGAGATTAATGCACTATATAAATTGTTGAGATGGCGGAAAGGTGTTCAGTTGAGTCTGGAAAAATGGGCAGGATGGGTAATAATGTTTTCCAAATCCGAAAAATACGAACACGACTCGAAAGGGGAATAGAGGAATGATGGGAGTAATCGGGAAGTCCAGTTTGTCAAAGGTGAAGCGTACATTGTCAACTGAGATGTGGGGAAACGTTCTTGTGCAGCGAGAGGTGAAAATGAGGAAGTTGTTTTGCCACAGAAGAAGTTTGAAACCAAATTATGAAATATTTTCAGAACGAAGTTTTAGAAATTTATTCGTTCTGAAAGGTTCAAAGCATATAAGGAGAAAGCGGGAACATAGGACTGGGTTTGGATGATGAAACTTGCACATGTTGAATGCTGCAACAGGCAGTAAGGATCGATTACCCATCCTCCCTCTTCTCTGCATCGACGTTTCAATCTGAAATATATATGTGAAGTATAGAAACAGATTTTTTTAACACTTGCTGTGAAGTGGAATTGGAGCCAGTTGTCAGGCAAATAATGCTGCATTCTGCTCTGATGTCGACAGCTTTAATCTTCCCAAATTTGGATTCTAAAGGTAGAAATAAACCAAGCTCTTCTGAGTGATGAGTGAACGTTAATACAATGCATCGATGCTATCGGAATTCAATCATTTATTCATGTACTTCACAGATTCACTGGTGAGTGGCACATGTTCTCCCTCTATTCAAGAAAAGAAATACGATTATTCTGTGCAATTTTAACTGGTTAGTGACACAACGTTGGTTGGGAAGCCATTGCAGCGATCCCTGAGCAATATCATTGATGTGCATTTGGAAAAAAAAGAATGGCTCACTTGGAGACAGTCAACATGACTTTGTTCTGGTTACACTAGCCAATGCCAACATGATTACATTTTTAAAAGAGACGACGAACATAGTGGAGCAGTGAATGTTGTTTACGTGGATTTTCGAATAACGTCTTTCATGGTAGGCTCATGCAGAAGGTTAAAATGCTTGCGATCCAAGATGAATTTGCTGCTTGGATTCAGAATTGGCTTGCACATAGAATGATTGTATTGTGGTGGAAAAGCATTTTTCTAGCTTGACGTACTCGAATGATGGCGCTCTGCACAGATCCATGATAGGACCTATGTTGTTTGTAATGCATACAAATGATTTGAATAGAAATGTAAATGCATGGGATATTAAGCCACAGACGATGCAAAGACCAGGAGTTGGGGCTAGTATACAAGACCTCCAGCACATCCAGCTGGATATAAATCAGTTGCAGATATGGGCAATGTAACGACAGGTAGATTTTATGTCGTTTAAGGGTGAGGTGCTGCACGTTGGGAGATAAAATGTTATGAAAATTATACAGTTAGTTAAAGACGTTGAAATAATGATGTGCAGAGGAATATTGAGGTTCACGTCTATAGCTCCGGAAAGTAGTCACGCAAGGAGATGGACATTTTTAAAAAGGAGTACAGCATGCTTGCCTTCACTCTCATTAATTTAGGTACAAGATTTAGGTTTTCATGACGCAGCTTTACAAGATGTTAGTTTAGCTGCATTTGAAGTGTTGCATTCAATACATGTCCTCACTTTACATGATGTTTGGAGAGGGGGCAGAAGGGGTTTATCAGCATATTTCCTGAATTATAGGGTATGAGCTACAGGGAGAGACGAGAAAAGTCGAATTGTTTCTCTGGAACGGCGGAGGCTGAGGGCACAGTTCATATAATTCCTGAATATAATGATATGCATAAATAGGGTTAACAGTGCTGGTCTATTTCACAGAGATGTGCAGCATTTGACATAATCCTGTGCGAATTCAAGTGATACGAGAAGGTCATTTATTTCATGCGGACAGTGGTAGATTTCTGGAACGCTCTACCAGTGGTGATGATGGAGGCAGATAAACTCTCTTAGTCAAGCACATTGAGATGCATGTAATGGGGGGATATGGGCAAATGATAGAAATAATTAGATTAACAGGGCGACATGTGAGCCATAACATCCTGTGCCGATGGACTCATTCATGTGCTGTAATGTTATATATCCTATGTTGACAAAACGGTTTGCACCTATAAAGCCCAGATGCAGAGATTCAACAACTAAAGGGGAGGGAAGAGTGGAATGTGGGCGGATGAACAATTGATCGGCACAATCATAAACTGAAAGTAGCTTTCCATCAGAGTCAATGCCTGAACAGAGAGAATTAATAGAAATTCTAACTGAATCAAAGATGGGATACTAATAACGTTGAATTATGTAAATAAGGTATTCTAGCTAGGGTCGTGATGAGAGACAATCATAGCATATATAATATACAAGGCGGAATCAAGTTAGCGTGATGAACTATTGTGCATCAGTGAATGTGGCATTCAAGAAGAACATTGAACGGTATTAAGATAGGAGCGATGAGAGATAGAGGCAGCAGATTTGGATCAAGGTAATCGAACCTTAATACAGTCACCACTGGCTGATCAGAGTCCTCCTGTGCCACGACATTCTGTCACTTTCTTCACCAATTTTGAACCAGGTTTATTTTAGCTGTGGCGAAGATAACGGCATCTACAGACTGTGTGTTTGCACCGACACTGTAGTTCAAGTGAATGTTTCTTGATCTTGGATTATTACAAGATCTTGTGAGGTACTATTTGATCGGAGTGAACAGCATGAAGCTCTGCTTGATACGAAATGTAGTCTATTCTCGATTGTGTCTCTGTCAACGCACAATTTGTAGAATCGTAGAGTTCTTACAGTCTGCAAATAGGACTTTGACCAACAAGTCCACACCAATCCTCCGAATAGTAACTCAACCAGAGCCAGCCATTTCCCCTACTACACTGCATTAACTCCTGATTAATGAAAGTAACCGACACATCCCTGCACACTATAGGCAAATTAGCATGCTCAATTCAACTCATCTGCACATTTTTTAAAAAAGGGGAGGAAATGAGAGCATCTGGATGAAATCCACGCAGTCATGAGGAGAAATGCCACACTCGACACAGAATATCGCTAGAACCAGGAAGCAAACCCGGGTGTCCGCCGATGTGAGGCAGCTGTGCTAACCATTGAGCCAATGTGCAGGCCGTGAGCAGCTTGTTCACTGCTACCTGCATTGCTGTGAATAAAATGCATTGCATTCATTACCACTTCTGGACTGCGTTCATTTCTCATTGGAGCGTCTGATAAAATCACACAGAAATATCAGATGCCTTTAAATCTATTGCATTCTTATTAATAGAGGATGCCCATCTGTAACTACATTTTCTGGAACAAGAAAAAAAAACTCTGTATATTTGCACTGTCAAGTCCTCTAAGAATGTTCTATTCTTCTGAACTTCAAAAAGTAAGGGATCAACCCTTTTAAAATCTATTCTCATTAGACAATATTCCCATATCCGGGATTAACCCGGTGATCATCATAATGACAAGAGTGGGATGGGTGGGGGTGGATGGATTGTATTGGCAACGATTGCATAATATTCAGTGCAATTTGCGATTCTTCAGATACTGAAGCAGGCCATTTTCAAATGCGAAAATATCTGGACAGTATCAAAGCTTGTGTTGTCAAGTGGAAAATAACATACATCAAAACAAATTATTGGCTAAGGCAATCGCCAACACGAAAAAATCTAACCACCACCTATTGCAATTCAAACGTATAACAATCATTGTGTCATTCAATGATAAAATTCTTGTGATAATCAATGACTAGAAACTGAACTGAACTTGCCACATAAGGATAGACAGGAGTCCAGGAATCATTTAGCAAGTAACTCACCTCCTGACTCAAAGAGTCATCCATCTCTACAGCACGGAGTCAGGCCCACTGGCTCAAAATGGCCCAATGCTGAACAAAATGTTCCGCCAAACTGACCCTATTTTCCTGCACTTGGTGAATATTTAACTAAACCTTTCCTATTTGGGTACTTGTACAAATACCTTCTAAATGGTTTTAATGCACACATCGCAACCACTTCCTCTAGCTGCTCTTTCCATCTGCGTACCAGCTTCGATATGAAACAGTTGGCCCTCACTTTCCAATTTACTCTTTCCGCTCGAACATTAAAGTGATGCCCACCATTCAGCGATTCCCCGAATCCTTGGAAATAAAAACGAGTGCATTCATCCTATCCATGCATCTCACGTCGAATACACTTCAATAAGATACCCCTCTGTCTCCTACATTCTGAGGAAAAGAGTCCCACCTTGCCGAGCACACCACTGCCTTTTCAAGTGTGCACCTTTGGATGAGCAATAAATGCTTGCCATCGAGCAGTGCCCAAATTCCATGAGCGATGTGATATTGCAATCTACCCTCCCAGACAGTGAATTTCATTTTTCTCCCTTACAACTCACCCATCCCTAGGGTGAATACTTGTTTTCCTCGGATTTCCTTTCAGTCTCCTGTCTACCAAGTTGAAATTTATACTGCCTTGTTATTAAACATTCGACTAAGGAGAGCAGATGCTTGAATTCCGCACTACCCTTGTCCCTCATAATTGTATTGTTGGGGTGAAATGAGCAGATAATTCACTAAACATGCAAAGGTTTATTTTCAACATCGAAGATTCGATTGAAACTACACTGGTGGGAGAAACCCTCTGAAACTCAAGATAACACTTCACCGAACAAAGGAAAACATGTATTTAATACAACACTGTCAGACGGTCTTCAGCATTTACAAAGCAAATAAATTAATAATTAATTCAATTTATTGCCAAATTAAGCTTAGCTAATGACTGTACAGCAAGTGACCGACAGGCCTAGTCACTTACGTTTTCAAAATATTTATCTGACCCTTTTTATTTCCCTTCTTGATGGTTTTCAAAATGCAGGCTGTATTCAAAGGTATTTCTACCCAGATACCTGCCAGCTGCAAAGTGTTAAAAGTCAATCAGCTGGACACTTGCCTGTCACTCATGGATCTTGTAATGCATTATCAATGTCAAAATGCAAAGGAAATTACATTTTTCTCATTGTTGCAATATGAGAACCAGCAAACGCGTAAGGATCGCCACAATATTATAATTGTGGATCTGAACAGTTTTTTTGTGTTAAAACATATGCACTCGAGATCCTTATCTTTTTCCCTGAGTGTCTTCAGATCTGTTCATTAATCCTGCACTCCCATTCCCATCAGTGTCTGTTTCGACATCTCCTTTCTCTCTGTAATGATATGGGACAGTTTTTAACGTCTGAGACTGGTGCGTGCTGATTTATAATTTCAATCCGTTTCTCTCTTGCGCTTAGCTATATTTTTCGGACATAACTGTTTGTGTAACTAGTTCAGGTTCTATATCTCCAATCTACAATCTACTATCAGTATTTTGTGCTGCTTCTGCAGTCATATCTAAGAATAGGAATTGATTGTTGCTTTTTCTCTTGCTCGTAAATCTAAATCTCTGAGCATGGTTACAAGAATTCAGTGAGTGCTCTCGATTTCTGTTCTCTTCATGATAAGTGAAGTGGGCTGGATGCGTAGATTTCTTTTTCCACTCATTGCATATTTGCTATTGCTATTAATACAGAGATGATTGAACTCATATTTACTTCAGAAATCTGTTAATGTATTTGCTTTTGAATGTGAAATATGTCGTGAAGCACAGGTCTAGGTCTTTGAATATGCACTCCTTGTTTTCCTTCTCAGATACGAACTACCAAGCAACAAACCAGGGGAACTCTCAGACAAAACGCTCTCGAGATTGACCAGGTTACGATTAAAGACGAACAAACCAAACTACACAGGTACAGGAAAGAAAATGTGTGCCAAAAATCTTGAATTTCAAATCCAATGAATCCAAAGTGGACCACGACAATCAAATAGATCACCAGCAGAGGACAGAATGAAGTTTCATACAATAAAAAACGGCACTACCCGAAGTAAATATCGAAGGAAACCAACAGCGAAGACATCACCACAAGCACTTGGCGAAGAAACCACTTCAACGGACTGCTTACAGACACAGGAAAAACGCTGTAATAGCCAAGAGGCTCAACCATAACTTCAGGAAGACAAGTAGAACAGACGTTTTAGGTGCACTAGAATATACGCTCAGAACCAACAGACTAACCAAAAAAGATAACAAATAGTTAGACAAACCATTTTACTCTGACTAAGAAGGAAAAGACAAATGAACGGCGTCAACACCACAGACAGAGACGCGCTAAAAATACTCAAAAATGTCAAGAACATAATCATGTACCAGTGGACAAGAGCAGAATGACGGTTTTCATGCACAAGACGGATCATATTCCGAAAGCAGAGGAACTACTTGCAGACTCGGACCCCGACCTTCAGAAGCAGTGTGAATACACGGTGCAGCTAACCAATAAAATTAACAACACGCGACGGGACCTCCAATAAATGGACAAGTAATCAGCACTGACCAACAAAGGATGAAACCAAGAAGCAACAACACCACAAGATTTTACGGATTACCTAAGTGCACAAACCAGAATACCACTTCGACATATTTTGACACTTCCGAGAACTCCATCGTATAACCTGGCAAACGAACTTGAACAAATACTAAAACATCCTATCTGCCGATCCAAACAATCCAGACAATCATCATAGGGATTCCTCGACGACGTCAAAAATATAATCATAGACAAGGACGAAGCTTTGCACTTATTTGATGTAACTGTACTGTTCACTTCAATTGCAACTCTTCAAACAGAGATGCAATAGCCAACCTCCTGAATGAGCAGAACGGAGAACATTATGGGGACTCTATCAAAAAGGACGGCATACTTGAATTACTAGCCCTATGCTAGACCACACACTATACATTAAACAAACACATGCATGAACAAAGCGAAAATGTGGACTCCAGATGCTGGAGATTATACTCGAGTGTGTGGGGCTGGAATAGCACAGCAAGGCCAACACCATCCGAAATTTGTAAAAAATGACGTTTCAGATTAAAAAAAAACTCTTAATCAGATCCTAAGAATGCTCTCTGCCTGAAACATCGATTTTCCTGTTCCACGTATACTGTCTGACCTGCTGTGCCTTTCCAGCATTGCATTCTCAACCCATATGTAAGAATAGATCAATGGAATGCCCATAGGCAAACCCATCTCTGGCCTCATAGCAATAGCAGCGATTCAATTACTGGAACGATACTCCCACAGATAAAAGAAATTGCGGGCACATATTAACTTATCAACACCATGGTCACAGGGTAAGGTTTACGAGAGAGGAGTGAACCAGCAAACAAATGCCACTCCGAGATGTCGTAGTTGAAGGAACACAAATCAGTGAATGTACCACACACAAAGTTACAGCAAAGCCACACCCACCGACTAGGCTCTGGACGCCAGCAGCAACAACACCAACACACACAATACAAGTTGCTTTGGGAGACTGTTCAAAAGGGCTGCATCACCAGGCAGCATTCCCCATCTATGAAGGGAAGAAGAAAAACACCTCTACAGAGTACTTAGCAAGAGCGAATATCCCACAACTATATCTGCAGATAGGTAACAGATAACACGACGATGACATGCCACAACCTAAATCAGTAGCTACTCTACCTGACACTAAAACCTGCTTCAATACTGACAACGACTGGGAATTGTGCCAGCCAAGAACCTGACATCCACGGTCAGCCAAAAACTCACCAGGAGTCATCATCATAGAGTCATAAAGATGTACAGCATGGAAACAGACCCTTCAGTGCAACCCATCCATGCTGACCAGATATCCCATTCCGATCTAGACCCACATGCCAGCGCTCGGCCCATATCCCTCCAAACGCTTCCTATTCATGTATCCATCCACATGCTCTTAACTGTTGCAATTGCACTTCGTCTGGCAGTTCATTCTATACATGTGTGAAACCTCTATGTGAAACATTTGCACATTAGGTCTCTTGAATATATTTCTCCTCTCGCCTTAAAACTAATACTGGATTCCCGGATCCCAGGAAAAAGACTTTGGCTATTTACCCTATCCATGAACCTCATGATTTTGTAAAGCTCTATAAGGTCACCCCTCAGCCTCCGATGCTCCGGGGAAAACAGACCCAATCTGTACAGCCTCTCCCTACAGCTCCAATCCACAAACATTGGCAATATCCTTGTAAATATTATCTGAACCCTTTCAATTTTCACGACACCTTTCCGATTGGAATGAGATCAGAAGTGCACGCAGTATTCCAACAGTGGCCTAACCAAAGTCATGTACAGCCACAACATGATCTCCCAATTCCTCACTCAATATTCTGACCAATAAAAGAAAACATTCCAAACGCGTTCTTCACTATTCTATCTACCTATGACAACACTTTCATGGAGCTATGAACCTGCACTTCAAGGTCTCTTTGTTCAGCAACACTCCCCAGGATATAACATTAAGTATATAAGTACTGCTAAGATGTGCTTTCCCAAAATGCAGCACCTCGGATTTATCTGAATTAATCTCTGTCTGCCACATCCCAGCCCAATGGCCCATCGGGTCAAGATCCTGTTGTAATCTGAGGTAACCCTTTTCGCTGTTTACTACCCATCCAATTTTGATGTCACCTGCAAACTCTACTCCTTGTGCTCGCATCAAAATCATTCATGTAAATGACAAAAGTTAGAGGATCCAGCACAGATCCTTGTGGCATTCCACAAGTCACAGGCCTCCAGACTGAGAAACAGCCCTCCATCACCACCGTCTCTATTCTACGTTTGAGCCAGTCCTGTATCCAACTGGCTACTTATCCCTGTATTCCGTGAGACCTAACCTTACTAACCAGTCTCCGTTGTGGAACCTTGTCGAACGCCTTACTTAAGTCATATAGTTCTCATCTACCACTCTGCCCTCATAAATTCGTTGTCACTTCTTAAAACAAAACAATCAAGTTTGTGAGACATGATTTCCCACGCACAAAGCCATGTTGACTAACCCTAATCAGTTATTTTGTTTCCAAATACATATATATCCTGTCCCTCAGGTTTTCCTCTGACACCTTGCCCACCACTGGCGTCAGTTTCACTGGCCTATAGTTCCCTGCTTTGTCCTTACCACCCTTCTTAAAAAGTGGCACCACGTTAGCCAACCTCCAGTCTTCCAGCACCTTACCTGCGACTACCAAAGATACAATATCTCAGCATGAGGCCGAGCAATCAGTTCTCTAGCTTCACACAGAGTTCGGGTACACCTGATCAGGTCCTGGGGATTTATCAGAATTTATGCGTTTCAAGACATCCAGCACTTCTTTCTCTGTAATATGGACATTTTGCAAGATATCACCATCTATTCCCCTACATTCTGTACCTTCCATATCCTTTTCCACAGGAAATACTGATGCAAAATATTTGTTTCGTATCTGCCCTATTTTCTGCACCTCCACACAAAGACCGACTTGCTGATGTTTGAGGGGCACTATTTTCTCCCTCGTTAACCTTTGGTCATTAAAATGTTTGCCAAAACCTTTTGGATTTTTCTTAATTCTATTTGCCAAAGCGATCTCAAGTCCCCTTTTTTCCCTCCTGATTTCCCTCTTAAGTATGCTCCTACTGCCTTTATACTCTTCTAAAAATTCACTCGATCTATCCTGTCTATACCTTACCTATGCATCCGTCTTTTTATTAACCAAACCCTCATCCAGCATTCCATATACCTACCAGCCTAACAGGAATATATTTTCTCTGGGCTCTTGTTATCTCATTTCTGAACGCCTCCCATTTTCCAGCTGTCTCTTTACCTGTGAACATCTGCCCCCAGTCAGCTTTCGAAAGTTCTTGCCTAAAACCATCAAAATTGGCCTTTCTCCAATTTAGAACTTCAACTTTTTGATCTGGTCTATCCTTTTCCATCACTATCTTGTGCAAAACAAACGTAATTTACAATGTGCCATGCGAAGACTGAACGATATACGTTAGAAGAAAACCAGGCAGAAAATTAGCAATACCCATCCACGAAAAACAAGTGATCACTAAACGCCATAATTTGATGTCCCTGGTAGCCAATCATACCGATGACAAGGATCGCAAATTCAATTGGGACTGCTCAATGATTATTGGACACGCCAATCAGAGGGAATTGACATAATTTTTAAAAGCACGTCACTCATCTACGGACTCCATCAACAAACATATAGACCTAGACCCAATGCACAGGGCACGACAAAGAACTATGGGAACCGGCAACACGAAACATCAGGAATGGATACAAAGAAATTCTTCCAGGAGGCTGTAAAGCAATGGAGACGTCACCTGGTCAGGGGATAAATCGTCAGCAAATCAACTTCCCAGCTCGGCGAACATTCCGACAACTACGACAACCGACATGAGATTTAAAAATCTTTATGCAAGATTCAATCCCCTTGATTATCGTACGAACTTCAGTAACAATGTTTAATGTGAGTTTCACAAATTAAATAGGGAGGGAATTATTTTTATTTATGTCTTTTGCCTTAAAAAAGCTACTGCTCATTGTATCTTAGTTCTGATATTTTGTGTTCACAGAGCTACAAATGTTTCAAAACGTGCAGGCTAAATTAATCAAATATCTTACAAAGCTCTCTAATACTGTCAAACATGTTCTGCTGCAAACGCCATGACAGCCGTAGATAATTTTGTGCTCCTCACTCAAGAGCAGGTTTTCCAGAAAGCTTGAAATATGATGAATGCATCGTGAGACAGCAGTATTCCATTTCGAAAAAAAAAGGAAGTGAGATTGCAAACTCCAAAAAAAAATCTTTTGAAGTGGTAATTGGTAATTCCGAGAAATTCTCTGTCTGGACATTTTGTTTATGTTTGGTAATGGTAAACATAGACCACAGATGGGTTTTCTTCCTTCTGTGGTTGAAACGTCAGAGGAGCATCAGATAAATTCAATGTTTCAGGCAGTTTATTTTGCGATTCTTCCCGACTCTCTGGTTAAAATAAAATCACAAAAGCACATGAGGAAACAGAAAGAATAATCAAAGAATAATAATTAAGCATTTGACGTTCAGTTATCAGAAATTAAAATTGACTAAATCGTGGAGAAAAAAATCAACGATAGGTGGAGGACAGAGTGGATATGATTAGCTCAGCGATGTTAGCTGGGATCCAACATAATAATGTTAAACTGAAGGTTTTAAATCAAAAATCATTCACTCAAGAATACTCTGTGTGTATCCCAGAATGTTACTATGTTCGAAATGAAATATTTGTGAGGAAATGGAAACCATCGTATTCTTGGTGGGTTAAATGTGGGCAGAAATTCTTCTGATTGTATCACCAGTGGGTGATAGCAAGGGGCTGTTGCGGGTCCCTGACACTGTATAAAAGAAAAAAAGAAAACTATCTTGAAACGATTAGCTCTGAGTTGTGATCGACATTCAAGTCCTACAGATTTCTGCATATTGATGTTAAGTAAACATATCTCGATAGTCATTCGGTCAGGTCTACTTACATTTATCACCATGAATGAAATGTTTGTAAGAACATGTTTTATTGAAGCGAACTAGTTTACTTGCTAGATTGACACATTTCATGTAGATCATGTCGTTGACCATAACAGACGCCATCCGAAATTGCTATGACATTCAAACGAGTCCTCATCGAATTGAATTCAATGGCAAATCAAGACAATATGCTACACCAGCGATGGAGACAGCAAATGAGGTTGAAAAACAACTTGAAGGAAACATTTCGGTCGAGATGAGAAGTACCTTAGAAAAAGTCTATACAGCTAACGTTGCGGCTTTGCTGGCGAACCTGTTGAGGATGGGGCAGGTGGAGTGATGTGTGGGAGATAGGTTAGGCCATACAGCAAGAGACAGTGTATTTTCTGCAGTTTGTGCGAACAAAATCATTGTAGGAGTTTTCACATATGCACAAGAACGGGACCATGAGATTACTTAAATAACCTAGCCATAGAGACATGTTGAACACAATTGTGTATGTTGGAAGGAAGTCAAGTTAGCACAATACCGAATACTTTGTGGGTGTAAAACAGACTGGCGAACGTATAGGGTGTGTCAATTTTTCAGACAGCAACCTTACAGCAGAGAACATGCAAAGCAATTGGCAGCATAGGAAACGCAACTTGGAAGAAGTTCTAGAATGACAATATGGATAGGTCAATGTTATTGGAGACTTGGCAGTGTTCTGGGATTATTTGATGCATTGCGTCTGTTGTGTGATTTTTTGCTTGAATTCTGTGTCCTGCAGTCCTACACCATTCGGTAGTTGATGGAGGCGCGGTGCCCTGAAAGTATGGACTTTCAGATGGACCTGTTGTAGGATAACCTGGGGTTATGTGAATTGTAATTTTGTCCCAACCTCATCCCATACAGGAAAATCCATATCATGGCAGACTAAAACAGAATGCTCACTAGTAGTATCAACATTTTCAGGATGCAGGTATCGACACATTAAAAGGTTTAACATTTACTGGTTGCAGTTATCAGTGTAACATTTACAGGATAAAATAATCAGTTAATTTTCATGTCTAGGATTTGCAGGGTTCAGTTATCAATTTGTTGACAAGTACTTGAAACTGGCCGATTCAGGTAATTACTTCACATTATCTGTTCAGTTAAATAGTTCAGACCAAATGTTAACATTCTGTGGTTCTCCCCTGCCGAGCAACGAAGAGCTCTAACGATGTTAAATGGACACACCTTCTCTTTATTTCATTTTTTCCCCCTATTATTGTCTCTGGACACTTTGAATATGCTCTGATTAGATTTCCCAGTCTCAATGAATTCTCGCCGTTTTGCTTGCCTTGTGTTATTCTGCTGAATCCTTCACAAAGGGAGGATGGTGCTTTATAGATTGAATAAGAAATATCCTGACATGAGTTAGAAACTGGAATTCTGTCAAAGGGATCGGGATAGCACACATCTCGAATAGGAGATAACCTGGAGTGAGTTACAGGCAAAAATCAGATCTAAATAGACAGAGTGTTTGAGGCACAGTATAGCAGCTACCCAGGAACGATTTCCAGAATGAAATCTAATTGTGTCCTGGAGGCCTTATTGTAGCAAAGATAAGGAAGCTTCAGAGTGGGTCCAGAGCAGATTACCAGGATGCTGCCTGTACTGGAGGGCATGCCTAATGAAAATAGATTGAGGGAGATCGGCCGTTTCTCACTGGAGCGAAGGACGATAAGAGTTGACTTGATTGAGGTTTACAAAATGCTGAGATGCGTAGATAGGTTGGATAGCAAATGACCTCTTACAATGGCAGAAATTTCTATCACAAGAGGGCATACGTTTAGCGTGACTGGAAGCAGGCTTAGGGTCGATGTCAGCCAAACTTCTTTACACAGAGAATGGTGAGTACCGGAAGTGGAATTCGAGTCAGATTCATTCGTGCCTTTTAAGAGAAATTGGATTGGCAGGTGGAAGATAGCACATTGAAGGAGATGTAATTCCATCTAAACTTAGAATAGGATAAAAGGCTGGCATAACATCAGGGCCGAAGGGCTGGCACTGTGCTGCAATGTTCTTTCTTCTATAAGCAATGGTTATGTTCTGGGTTGGAATGTGTGGTGTGCAATGCAATGAGCTTTTGAAAGGCAGACATCCAATAGTGAACCTTAGACAATCTCCCGAATTCCAGAAATTCTAAAGCAATGGCCATGCATTGCATAGCGTCAGCAGAATGAATACAAGTTTGCTGAAGAATTAGAGACTGACGCCTGTAATTGCAACAGGAGTTAACTTGAAGATAGTAAATAGTGTAGATACTGGAAGCCAAAGACAATAAATGTGAAGGTCGAAAAGCACAACAGGTCACACAGCATCGGAGGAGCAGGAAAGTCAAAGTTTTGTGTCGAAACCGTTCGGTGTTGTGGGATATCAAAATGTAAACATTAAAAAAATCAAAGCCCAGAATCTGACATACGTATTTTAGTCTATGTATAGACTGGTGGAACACATGATTGTTAATACTTGCAATTTGATAGCCAAATTTCGATTGGTTGTTAAACATTTCACTATTGAACGAATCTTAACATGACGGAGGAGGAGTATAAAATCACATGTATATAACTGATTGTTGGATATCGCTAACCAGAATTATTATGTGTGCATGGAAAACGGTGATTCGAATCTCACCGAAGCAAAAATAAAACAAACTGCTGGAGAAACCCATCAGATCTGGAGTTATCTGCGGGATGGAAGTAGAGTTGATATTTTGAGTCGCTTATCAGAATCGTTAGAGAGAAGTCTCTCAACACAAAACTGAACTCTGCTTTCTTCCAACAGGTGGTGCCAGTTTTGTGGCGTATATCCAGTTATTTCTATATGTGATCCGGCTCTCCACCTGTATAGCTTCTCTTGTTTCCTTTCTTTTAGAATCTCACTGAACTTGGCCTGTGACGGGACGTATTTGAGTTGGGTGGTGCACTATCAGCTTGAAGACTTACAAAGTCCTGTTTCACAATATATCTGAACAGCGATGATTTGGAGTTACTGGTGGTCTAAAAGATTGTACTTGCACATAAAACTGTTGGACTATAACCTAATGTTGTGGATTTTTAACTATATAAGATGAAAGTATCATGATCATATGCCTGTGGAAGTTGTTGTTTTGCAAAGAACATTCAGGAGCATTCGACGACTAAATATTAAAAAGGAGAATAAGTAGTAGAATTCCCAATTTTTAACTTTAATTCTCATTTCAGAAGTCTAGACGTCATAGCAGGTTGGTATTCATGACACACTTTAATTCCTCTCTGCACGTTCTTTGGGTTAGATCGAAATTGCACTGATTCATTCATCCACTCAGCAACAGAAGCATAAATCACAAAGTTTGGACACATACAAGGAATCACTATTTTATTTTCTGTCGAAGTAAGTTTCCAACTCACCATTCTATAGAATGCATGGTATAATTTAACCACAATAACATAAATTTGCAGGACAAAGCGAAGATTACAATTTCCCTTCAATTCTTCATTTAAGTTCCAAGATATTTTTCATTTTTCTTCCCGTGATCATGGAAGACATTGTGGAATCGCTTGGCTGTGAAAATATAACTGACAATCATTACATTGCACAACTAAATTTAAACCATTGGAAGCGCAGGCATTAGGAGACTGCCAACTCACCCTTACACTATCTAAAATGCTCAGCTGAAATACGCATGAGTCTGTTTCCAAAGCTATGGTACTTCGCCAATAATTATTGATGGAAAAAAATGAAAGTACCACGTCAGATACCTCAACTAATTAACAATGCTCAAAGTTGCAATCATCAGGCTTCCGTTTTCTCTCTGAAGTATTTTGATTTCGTTTCTGGTAGCAGTTGCTTACAAATTGCAAAACGCGTAGAAAGATGTCCATTTCTTATATCCTTTACAGATTGTATTTAATTAGATGAAACATCTAATGTGTGTAGTGCAATAGACAGAACCGAAATAATTGAAATCTTGGTATGAGCACGAAACACACTTTGGACATTATTAAGAAAACGGATCACGTGTCTGAATTCTCTCAGATGCCTTCCGTGATTGACTTTCCACAACTGGGAAGTGTGCACATTCATGCTTGATCATCTTTCATATGTATTGTGTGCATGTAACAGTTGCTGAATATGAGAGGATATCAGGAAAAAAGTGAGGACTGAGGAGGCCGGAAGTCAGAGTCAAAACGTGTGGTGTTTGAAAAGCACATATAGTCAGTCAGCACCCGAAAAGTTCTCTCCTGCTCCTTGGATGCTATCTGACCGGTTGTGCCCATCGAGCGCCATACGTTTTGCCTGTGAGTGGATATCAATCCTGGTAAATTGGTAGCAATGGAAGAATAATATTGATGGTTTTCTGCACAAGCTGAAGATTTTAGACGCAAAAACAATAATGCTATTAGCAGAGGAGATCAGACTGTTTCAAAAGTGGGATTGAGTTTCGACTGGGACCGAAAATCATTTATTTTGTTCACAACTGCCGATCGACGTTGCCTTATGTAAGCTTTACCATTTGTTTCGCTGTCTGTTTAACTGCCTGCTGAGTTCTCGGAGACATTTCTCGTTGAAGAAAGATCAGAGACATGGGAAGGGCATGAGCATGAGAACTGACACAATGTGAGTGCATAATAGAGGCAATCTGTCTTCCTTATTATGTTGGTCAAGACTATGCCGAGTAAACTTTTGCGAGATTGAATTATCTTCAGTTGTGTCTGAAAGGTTATCGGATACAGCATTATCTTTATAAAAACGCTGATCACACCTCACTTGGTGAATCCAGCTGAGGAATTAGAATTACAAATTCAACAGAACAGATCTTTATAGCGCAGCAATGAGTCCAATCCCCTAAAGAACAATGTCATCCATATTTCAGAGTCAGCAATAGAGAACTTGTTTTTGAATTCAAATATATCTGTGCAATTAAATCCATTTTAATCAAATTCACAAAACGCGTCGCAAACAGAATGTTTTGAATTTTCGGCGGGGTTCGGAGGGTTGGAGACAATGATTGATGTCACGAAACTCTGGATCGAGCAAGAACAATGTTGTTCTTGTTTGCTTCACGTCATCGGGAGTGTTTCGAAGTTTTCTTTTTCAGGATGTTGGTAATTCACAAGATATTTCCCACGAAGTTTAAAGTCTAACTGGAATATTTGCTGACGTTCAAGCACTTCTACGTATATCACTAATTGTGGTCTGCTATTGGATATTTAAGCACGTACTGTGAAAGCTACTGTTAGACTTGCAAATGGAACATTCAACAAATATGACCCTGCCAAATGTTTTCAGTACCGACACATATTATTCCAAAGACACAGTTATTCTACAGTCGCCTTACGAACTACCCGACTGTCCCCTAATTCCCCAAGTGCATCTTCGAACCGTTGAGACTCCGATATATTTGTCATCTCGAAAAATCTAATCACCCCGCCCACTAAGTATCACCTCTAGGTAATCTGCAGATACTTCAGAAATTGGAATGCTGATGCAATTTGTTGCATCGAAGACTTTCTCATTTCAAAATGAAACTAGACTTTTCCTCCGTTTGAGGCTTCACTGCCTGAGATAATGCCAAATCCTGCAAATATTTCGTGGTCATCTATTGATATTTAAACTATTTCCACATTTTCAAATGTATGGAAGCATAAATGTGAAAAGTTAGTTGTAGTTCTTGAGCAAATGCTCCGAGGCAGTGTAAAGATCCATAGCATGTTGTCAGAAGATAAAATAGTAATGTTGCGACACGACCTCCCCCCCAAAAAACAACATACTGGACACATTGGAAAAAGACGTGATCACGACTGAGAGAGAGTAAATTGAGGCTGTGTCAGCCGATTTTTCAAATAACTGCAATGCAAAGAACAATTATAAAAATAAACATGTCGGTGGTGCTTTAACCGAAAGTGGTTTTCGATAGGGTCAGTTTGGGGCCTCTTGTACTTTGTAATATGCATAAAACATCTGGAAGAGCGTACTAATGGTTTGATTAGCAGGTTGGCAGATGACACGAAGATTTGTGGAGTATCAGAAAGCAAAAGGGACTGTCAGAGAATACAGGAGAAGACTGATAGACTGGAGAGTTGGACAGAAAATTGGCAGATGGAGTCAAATCCAGAAAAAAATTTGAGGTTATGCGTTTAGGCAAGCTAATTCTAAAGCGAATGATACAATGAACGAATGAGCCTTGGGAAAACTTGGAGGGCAGAAATATCTTGGTGCTCACCTCCACTGTACCCTGAAAGTTGCTGCACAGGTGGATAGAGTGGTCAAGAAGTCTTATAGTGTGACTGTCGTCATTGGACGGGGTATTGAGTACAAGAGCTGGCAAGTCATGATAAAATTGGACAAGACATTGGTTTGGTCGCATTTAAAATACGGTATAAAATTCTGGTCGCCACATTACCACAATGATGTGAACGCTTTGGAGAGGGTGCTGAGAAAGTTTACGAGAATTTTGCCTGGCATGGAAGCAGCCAACTATGAAGAGAGGTTGAGTCGGTTAGATTTATTTGCATGAGAAAAAAGTAGATTGAGAGGTCCTCAATCTGGAGCTGGATACAGTTCGAATAATTTCTGAGGTGGAAGACGATATTGAGAGGAGTTAATGGGAGGTAGTCAAACCGCAGGTGCAAGAAAAAGACAAACAGATTACAATCACGAGACGGAAAGGTAACAGACAGACAGTGCAGGTAAACTCTGTGGCCGTTCCCCTCAATTATAATGTATCGTTTGGAAAGTGTTGGTGGGGAGCTCACCAGGGGTAAACCATGCAATACAATTCTCTGGCACAGATTCTTTCCTTGTTTCTCCGAAGGGAAGGGGGAGGGAGATGAGAAGAGCATTTTTTTTAAGATTACATAGTTATATGACAGATAGTCGCTTCTGTGATAACCAGAGAATGTCGTGTTTAGTGCATTTCCTCCAAGGTGCCAGGGTTCATGATGTCTCAGTCAAATTTGTGAGATCCTTGATGGGGGCGACCACCCCCAATCGTGGTCTGCATTGTTACTAAGGACAAAAGTCGGCAAAGGGATTGGCATTTAGATTAGATTAGATTACTTGCAGTGTGGAAACAGACCCTTCGACCCAACAAGTCCACACCGACCCGCCGAAGCGCAATCCACCCATACCCCTACATTTACCCCTTACCTAACACTACGGGCAATTTAGCATGGCCAATTCACCTGACCCGCACATCTTTGGACTGTGGGAGGAAACCGGAGCACCCGGAGGAAACCCACGCAGACATGGGGAGAACGTGCAAACTCCACACATTCAGTCGCCTGAGTCGGGAACTGAACCCGTGTCTCAGGCGCTGTGAGGCAGCAGTACTAACCACTGTGCCACCGTACCGCCCCCGGCAGGAATTTTGGGTGTAGAGTTGAAGCTTTGTGCTAGAATAAACAGGATTGTTATCTCTTTTCTTTTTACTCGTGCCACGTGCTTGTAAAGCGTGGGATACGGAGAGAGAGGAGTTGAAAGCGTCGTACAGGAATGGTACAGTAGGGAGGTTTTAAGAGACCTGGAAAATTGGGGCTCATTCTCGGGAAGGTGGGGCCTATAAACACAGGATAGTCTACACATGAACTAGTGATGTACCAATATTCTGAGGATGAACGTTTCTAATATGCTTTGCAAGGGCGAAAACTATTTTAGCAGGAGAATGGAAACCTCAATTGTAGTTTCAGCATCCAGGAGATTGTGAGATTTGAGGTCAGAAATGAGGTTTCAAGGTCGCAAGAGTGTACTGGCAAGCATGAAGGCGATATGAACTGTGTCTACTTCAACATGTGGATAATTCAGATAAAAGGTGAATGGCAGAATTGTTTGGTACCTGTGACTTTTATGATGTGGCCAATTTGTAGACATGGGATCGAGCCGAGACCACAATGATTGTTTTCGGTTCCGGTATTTAGAGGTTTCAGTAAGAGCAGAGAAGATGGTAAAAGAGGGGATGGTGCAGCATTGTCCACCAAGGAGAGGACTACAGTGGCAGTGAGGACGTTTGAGGACTCATCTACTGAAGTAGTATGGGCTGAGATTACAAACAGGAAAGGAGAGGTCAAACGTTGTCTCCAGGCCTCGGAATACTTCCACAGATATTAAAGAAAGGATAGCAAAGATAATTCTGGAGAGGAGCGAGAGTGACAGGGTGGTTGTTACGGAGGACATTAAGTTTACAAATATTGACTGGCAAAAATGCAGTTCGAGTACTTTAAGTGGGTCACTTTTTATCCGTTGTGTGCTACATGGTTTCCTGACACAGCATGGAGACAAGCCAACAAGGGGTGAAGCCACATTGAATTTGGTACAGGGTAATAGCCAGGTCAGGTATTCAATTTGGCGGTTGATGAGCACTGCCGTGATAGTGCCCACAATTCGATTGTTTTAACTTCAAAAATGGAGATGGATTGGTATATAAAACAGGGCATGAGTTATTGCTGAGATAAAGGCAATTAAGATGCGATTAGGCAACGATTTAGGATGTACAGGAGGGAAGGAAACTGCCGGGAATGGGAACCATTGAAATGTGAGGCTTGTTCAAGGATCCGCTCCAGCGTGTTTTTGATAGGTATGAGCCTGTCAGGCAGGGAGAAAGTAGTCGAGCATGGGAGCCAAAGTTTACTAAAGAAGTCGAATCTCTTGATAAGAGGAAGAGGCAGACACATGTTAGGATAAGACACGAAGGCATAGTAAGGGTGTTTAAGAGTTACAAGTTCCCCAAGAGCAAACTAAAGAGAGAACTAAGAAGAGCCAGGAGTGGGCAGAAGAAGTCATTGGCAGACCGGATCAAGGACAACACTAAACTTTACTGTGGGGATATCAGGAATAAAATAATCACTTGCGATAACTTTAGGACACTGAAGCTAGGCGTGGGAATTTGTGGCGGAGTCCGAGGAGATTGGGGAAGCGCTAAATGAATATTTTTCCTCAGTATTCAAAATCGAAAAAGGCAATGCTGTAGAGGAGAATACTAAGATACAGGCCACTACCCGAGACGCGATTGAATTTCACATGGAGGAGGTGTAAGCAATTCTGGAGAGTGTGAAAACTGATATATCCCTTTGAATGGATGGGATCTATCACAGAAATATCAGGAAGTCCAGGGAGGAGTTTGGTTTTGATCTTTATGTTGTCGCTGGAAGATAGCAAATGGTGCTATCTTGCTCAAGAAGAGACAACCCTGTTCATGATCGACCAGTGAAACGTAGTTCAGTTTAAATTAGATTAGACTAGATTACTTACAGTGTGGAAACAGGCCCTTCAGCCCAACAAGTCCATACCAACCTGCCAAAGCACAACCCACTCAGACCCATTCCCCCCTTCTCCTGACACTATGGGCTAATTCACTTAACCTGCACATTTTTGGGTTGTGGGAGGAAACCGGAGCACCCGGAGAAAACCCACGCAGACACGGGGAGAATCTGCAAACTCCACACAGTCAGTCGTGGGTAAAGCGTTGGATAAATTTATAACAGTTAGGGTATATAATCATCTCGAGAGAAATGAGTCGATTTGGGACATTCAACACAGTTTTATCTAGGCAGTTTCGTGCCTCATGCATTTTATTGAGTTCTTTAAGTTGGTGAACAAACATGTGGAAGAAGGTCAAGTTTTTGTTGCCCTGTATATGAATTTCAGTAAGGCGTTTGATAAGGATACCCACGGTATATCGTTGCATAAACATGGAGGCATGGGAATAAGGGTGATTTAGCAGTTTGGATCCAAAATTGGCTCCTGAAAGGACACAAAGCGTGGTGGTTGGTGGCAGACTTTAATTTTGGAGTTCAGTTCATAGTAGTGTACCACAAGGATCTGTTTTGGTGCCTTTCCTGTCTGCCATTTTCCAAATAACCTTAACGAGGGCGAGGAATGATGGATTAGCAAATTTGCAGATGACACTGATGTCCACGGAGTTTTAAATCATGCTGAAGGATATTGCAGATTATACGGGGACATAGATAAGCTGTACAGCTGGACTGGAAGGTGGCAGGGGAGTTTAATGCGGAAAAGTGTGAGGCGAATCACATTGGAACGAGCAACAGGAGTAAAGAGCACTGGGCTAAAGGTAAGATTCTTGCAAATGTGGATGAACAGAATGATTTCGTTTTCTGTGTACACTGATCCTTGAAAGTTGCCACCCAGGTTGTTAGTTTTGTAAAGATGGCATTCAGTGCGTAAGCTTTATTGTTAGAAGGATTGAATTTCGGACCCAATTAAATATGCTGCCACTGTACAAAACTCTGGTCCTGACGTACATGGATAAACCTGGTCATCACATATACGAAGGAAATGGAGAAAGAATGAGTTCAAAAGAGATTTAGTAGCATGTTGCCTGGTAAGAAGGGTACGTCTTGTGACGAAAGTCTGAGTACTTGTTGCTGAGAGAGGAAGGGTGAGACGTAACTTAATTGAGACATAGAAGATAATCAGACAATTAGACAGGGTGAGCAGTGCGAGCCTTTTTCATCAGATGGTGATGGCTAGCACGAGGTGACACAGTTATAAATTAACGGGTGAGACTTAGGACCGATATCAGAAGTAGTTTCTTAACTGAGGCATTCGTAGCGGCGTTGAAAGCCCAGTTTGCAAGAGTAGACTTACCAACTTTAAAGGCACTTCAAAGGCAATTCGGTAAACATATGGATGAAAATAGAACAGTGTCATATAGATACTCTTCAGGTTGGTTGGAAAGGTCGGCACAACATCGAGGGTCATAGGGCTTGCACTGCACTGTAATGTTCTACGTTATATATTCTATTGTTTTTTGTGTGTATTTCGTCCTGCTTGAATATGGAAAGACGAAACAGTGAGTAAATTGAATTGTGCATGTTTAAAAATGTGAACAGCAATGGATTGAAGGGGTGTTTACATCAGGTAAAATAATGGAATTGAGACCCAGATGTGATCAGCCTTGATCATATTAAATGGTGGAACAGGTTCAAAGGCCTGAATAGCTTTACCAGTTTATTGTGCTTATGCCATTATGTAAAACATGACAGTAAGATTGTAGTTGATTAAAAAACTTGCAAAATGTTCTAAAAGTTTATGAACGATGCTAAAGATTTTAGATTCATAAGCAGTTGTCCAAAATATTGCAAAACACTGGCACCTCTCTATAAATGTTTGTCTGTCCTCATTGCAGACATTGAAGAATGAGGGTGAAGCGATATTTGAGCATAATCTTTAGCTGCTCTCTGAATTTACTCTGGGTCACGACATAGACACAGGTATTGGTGCAGCAGCTCAGGAGCTGCAACATGAAACCCAGTTCTTGCACATAATTATCAATTAACACAGATCTGAAGCCTAAATTAAATAGACGCCCCAAAATCGAAACAATCATTAAAGTTGACCATAACAGGATAAAGTTTGCGGAAATTGCCAGGAGCAAAATGATGGATCTCCATCGACTCTCCATCTCTGTGTCTTTGTGACTTTCATTGTTGCTGGAAGAGCGGAGTCGCCTGCGGGATTTGTTGCTCACTAAGATGTTTCTGACTATGAAGGTGTTGAACAGTAATATCAGCAGAAATGGAATACATGGTGTTAGTATGTTGTGCAGGAACTCGACTGATACCCAGACCGTAGAAGTCTGAACATAATCCGTTGCAACACAAAACCACGGGAAGTTCATGAGTTGATACTTACTCGTTAAGGCAAAGTACCAGAAAATGTTCTTTAAGATGCTCACCACAGTCACAGATCCCAGAACTATGGTCGCTGTTTTCTCACTGCAATACTTATTTCTCAGTTTCTGGCAACAAATCGCCACAAATCGATCAAAAGTAAATGCGACCGTGAACCACACCGAGCAGTCAGTGACTGCATAAAGCAGGACAGCATGGACGTTACATATGGGCAGTTCCAACAATGAATAAAATGTTCTTGGATAAAGGGTCGGCAAGTGCCTCAAAATCAGATCTAGAATAATCACCAGAAGATCTGAAACTGCCATGGCGATCAGGTAAGTTGTGATACAATTCGAGAGACCGCACCCTCCGTGACTCAGGATCCTAATTGTGATCACGTTTACTGTGAGGAAGGGAAATAAACACGGTAACAGTGCATCAGGCTCGATAATATAATCTCAGTTCACATGCGCATTTGTGAAAGCTTGTTCTGAGTCAGGATCACCGGACCTGAAATGTTGTCTATGATTTCTCTTCAAAGATGTTGTCAAGCTTGCTCAGCTTTTCAAAAAGCTTCTATATACGTTTCTGCTTTATGATATTCGCAAGTAGTTCCCTTTTTACTAATTGATCTGTATTAATTATTGACGCAGGACAAGCATATTTAAAAACAATAATTGCATGGTAAAAGGGAAATTGTCTTTCACTACGTCATCCAGGATTTAGGGAGTAGAAAGTCCAGTTAACAAAGCAGTGACCCACTATGAAGCTGTGATTAGAGTTGACAGGGGACGAAAAGAATCAAATGCGATGACTGGAGATTATTTCATGGGCAGAATTAGAAAGCAGAGAGCTAGAAATAAATTCGCGACGAAGTAGTGGCATTTGACCAATGGAGTTCTCTATTTAAATAGTATACATATCGTCTATTCCACCTTCCAATAACCGCAGAACGTCACATACACTCAAGTTATATTTTGTCAGTTTGGAGTTTCAGACTTGGTGACTCTACACTTGTGGCAAAAGTGAGGGTTGCAGTTGGTGATGATTAAAGACAAGTTTAGAGTGTTGATGAATAAGAACAGCAAGTCATGTCGCATCCAAGGAGCAGGAAAATCGACGTTTCCGGCAGCAGCCTTCGTCAGGAATGAGGCTGGAAGCCTCGATTATGAAGAGATAAGTGGGGCGGTGTGTGGGTGAGGCGCAGCTAGTGAGAATGCAATAAGTGGATAGAGGAAGGGGTAAATGAAATAGGTCAGAGAGAACAGTGGAGCGGAGAGGTCGGAAGAAAAATTGACAGGTGGGAGATGTCAAGAGGATGGTACTGAGCTGGAGGTTTTGGACTGGGGACTGGTGGGGAAAGGGAATTGAGGAAACTGGTGAAGTTCAGATTGATGCCTTGGGTTTTAAGAGTACTGAGGCGAAAGTTAAGGCGTTCTTCCTTCAGGCATTGGGTGGTGAGCGAGGGGCGGTGGTGGAGGCCCACGACCAGCATGTCCTCTGTAGAGTGGAAGGGCGAGTTGAAAGTTTTGGCATGGGGTGGTGGGATTGATTGCTGCAGGTGTCCTGGAGGTGTTCCCTGAAGCGCTCTGTGAGAAGGCATTCAGTCTCCCCAGTGTGAAGGAGACTACAGCAGAAGCAACAGATGCAATAAATGACCTTTGTGGAAGTGCAGGCGAAACATTGATGGATGTGGAAGTCTCCTTTGCAGCCTTGGATGGAGATGAGGGGGTGGTGCGGATGCAGGTTTTGCAATTCCTACGGTGGGAGGGGAAGGTTGCAGGAGGGGAGGATGGTATGCCGGGGGACATGTACCTAATATCACGGATGGAGTGGACTTTACAGAAAGTGGATAGGGGTGGGAGTGAAATATATCCTGGTAGTGGGTTCCGTTTGTAAGTGACGTGAATGTCGGAAAATGATGCGGTTTATGTGGATGTTGGTGGGCGTGGAAGGCCAGGACCAGGGGATTCTGTGCTTGTTGTTGTTGGAAGGGTGGAGATTGAGCACGGAATGCGGGGCGTGGATGAGATGCGTTGGAGTGCATCTTCAACCACGTGGGACGTGATATTACGGTCTTTAAAGAAGGAGGCCAACTGGTGTGTTCTGCCATGGAACTGGTCCAAATTTACGTTAACATCTTCCCTTCGTTTACCCTCTATTTTTCTTCCGATGAGATCATTCAGATGTCACTGCCCTGCCTGATCCTTTAAAACATGATTCCATGGTAGTAATCTTAAATATTCCTGACATTACTGCCTCAACAGTCCTCTATCATGAGGAATAACAACAGCAGGTTAGTGTCGAGGAACGCTGTAGAAAATGCCGTCCCTCCTGAATCCTTCCCAAATTCTGTTCACTATCTACAGGCATAAGTAGTCAGGAATGTAATGGGATACTCACTGCTTGCCTGAGTTTGTTTAAACCCAACAAAATAGAAACTCATCTGTACTTCTTTACGCTACTTCCTTAACTGGCACTACATTCACACAGATCCTCTCATCTAACATAAGGCAGCAGTGAGTACTATCTCCACTGTAAGACCAAGCAATCTCACAATCATTAACATCGAGATTGTCACGGGCAATAAACGCAACAGTGCTGCATGGTGGCTCACCGATAAGTACTGGTGCCTTATAGTGAACCAGTGTGAATATTGTGTGAAATTTTGACAGTGTTCTTGCGTTTGTGCGTGTCCTGTCTCGGTGCTCTGCTTTCCTCCCACAGTCCTGGTATGTTGCACTTTGGGTGAACTAGCCATGCTATATTGACTGCGATATTCACAGATATGTACATTAATTGCATTAGGTTTTTTTAAGTATCGAGTAGCAAAACAAGTCTAGTTGGGATACGCTTCAGAGAGTCAGTGTGGACTTGAATTCAAATAACACCATAATACCATAAATCACAGAATACTTGCGTGAAGTTACAACAGGTAATAAGGAGAGAAATTGCAATTTCTAGCATTCATTGGTTAAAAAAGCCATAAAAGGAGGGAAACGTTGCTTTATTAGTAGAAGATATTTATGAGACTGTACCTGTAGTACTCTTGTCAGTTTTGCTCCCCTTACTAGAGCAGGGCAGCTATTATATGGAAGACACTTAGAGGGGGATTCACTAAATCAGTTCCAGAAATGTCAGGCTTGTCCGGCGGGAAAGAGGTTTTGAGGAGTGCAACTGCATATATTCTGGCCTTTACAAGAATCTGAGGAGACCAACTTGTGCTTTGGAAAATACAATATCAGATGGACAAAGTGAGTTGAGAAAGAATTATTCCACTATTGGGACGATACAGAAGGATAAGTGGTATGTTTGGGATAATGGGAAGTGAACGTTTAAAATCGGTGGTGAGTATTTTAATGTGTCGTGAATTCGTGGAATAATCCACTCCAAAGTGCTGTGGATTTCAGGGCACATACAGAATTTAAGGAGGACATTGATATTCCTTTAATGAGCAATTGTCAAAGTCAACGGGCATGAAAGTGGAATTGTGACCGAGATTACGTCAGCCATGATCAAGGTAAATGTTCGACCTGGCACAAAAGGCTGAATGGCCGACACCTGGTCCATCTTCACAAGATCATTGTGAGGTTCGAGTCCTTGTCTCTTGATCATAGGATTAGATCATGGATTGTTTGATTTCTGTCATTGGCACCTTATCAGCACATACCAAATTGGGACATCTCTGAAACAGTACTAATAATGAAAATGCTGTTTTTCTGAATACCGACTTTGATTTTTAAAAAAAGCACGAAAGATTGAAATGGGCAGCGGATGAGGAATTTGGGCGTCATAACAGTGCAGAAATATTAATGGAAATGTCAACATTGAGGAGCTGTCACTAAATGACTGAATATAGACGAGTGAACACAGTGCTGATGAGACGGCGGCATTTGTTTCATAACACTTTTCTCATGCATCTTTGAAACTAGAAAGTGGGCAGCTAAGAATGTGAAGAGTAGAGTTTGAGTTTACCGCTAAGGAAGTCGGTGAGAATTTGGTGATGGAGATTATATGAGATGACTTCATCTATTGTGAAGTTCATTCTCTTGCTATTGCACTGATTGCTGTAATCACAGGATTAACGTTTCAAGAGACACTGCCTGGGTGAGGACAGCATCGAATTGGGTTTGGAAGAATGGTGTGGGTGTGGGCAGATCGGGGAAGATCTCATTGAAACCTCATACGAACAATTCGAGCAGGACTAGACATGGCGAACACAGGAAAGATGTTACTGTCACAGGCAAACGATAAAGTGTAGAACTGAGATGAGGAGGGACAAGTTCACCAATATAGAGATGAATCTTTAGAATTCACTGCCATGGAAAGACAATGAGAACAAAATACTGAATAATTCATGAAGCCTTTGGGTAATGGTATTATCTCGAAGTGATCAAACGTCAATGGGAGAATGTGAAAACTCGAGACTAAGTAAGATATTCAGGCATGATGACACGGAATGGTGGATCAGGATAGAATGGCCATTTGATTGATTGCTTCTGCTCTTTTCCCTTTATCGATATTTCACAATGAATACGAAAACGGGAAGGTGTACAGCCTGTTTCAAACTTATGCTATGATGAAATGTCGTCAGTAGATAGTCTATAGAATTTGCATGCTGCGCTGAAGCAGACAGCTTCGATCTTCCAAAACCTAATTGGTCAAGGCAGCTACGAATCAGAGTTTACAGACTGACAAATAAACATTGATACATGGAATTGGCACCAACATATTCAAAAATTTACTCCTGTACTTCAGAAAAAACTAATATAAATGCCCAAAACCAGATATAGAGGGTCAACAAAAGAAAGGAGACTGTTAATTAGGAGATAGAGAGAACAATTGGCAAGGACGCTCATGAATTCACAGGTAGTTTTCACTTTGAGTCAATATTTGGATAGCAAGACTTACCAGAAATTCCTACAAAACCAATGATGGGATAGTAATAACCTTGAATGATGTAAAGTGTATATTGTATTCGGGAGCGTAATGACAAACGATCATAGTAAGTGGATAGTACGAAAATATACCAAGATAGACTCCTGAAATGTATTGTAACATTCCAGTTCATCGTTTCCAGATTCTTATCCATTGCAGGTATATTCCAGTCCTTTGTATTCAGATTCTCAACCATTCTAATGATGGTCCAGTCGATTTTCCTTAACTTCTGTACAGTCTCTTCCTGTAAGACCTGATCACCTTCTCTTTCTCTATCAAACTCGCTGTCCCTCTCACTCTATCTAGAATCACTGCTGACTCGAACTACAGAGACGATGCTCCAACAACAGTATGTAATACTTCAGTTAATAGGATGACATTTTCTAACATCAGAGAGTCAGTCTCCAGAGACACTGCGCAGTTCCTCAGAGACTGATGATACTTGAAAGGTTTGAAATAACATGTTTGCTTTAACCCCTTCACTTCAGCATTATTTGGACCACAAAAAGGAACATTTACTCATTCTGGACAAGATACGGACTAGTGAAGTTCAAGGAAGGGATGGTGACTGAACATTATCGGTCAGTACTGCCTGTATATTAGAGAGTAGTGGACGAAGCTATTGTGAATTCCAAATGCAAATCAGTGCTTTCGAATGCAGGCATGTCCAAGAACTAGAATTCTTCACCTGTCGGTATGAATGTGGCTGTGAGGAACTAGATAGGAAAATAATTGTTAATTTCGAGGGTTCCATGGTAGAACACTTAGACCGAAATGATGAAAAGCTTGATCATCAAGAGCGGCAAGCGTGTGGAATTCCATGCCACAGAAGGCAGTTCAGATTGAAACATTGAACGTTATGAAGAAGGAGTTGTAGATATGCCTGAGGATTAAACTGAGCAAAACCACGGGTAGAAACTGAAAACAAAACGTGTGAGGGAGATGATGAGCATTATCATGGCAGAAAAAAATAAAAGTGCCGAATTGTCTACTACTGCTTCTAACTTTCTATTATCACATACAATTGGTGATTTAACACAAGGCAGGGCTGCGTCAGTTGAGTGCAATTAGCATTACAGACTGCAACCCACAATAGGGACGCAGAGACGAGTTCTGGGTTCATAATTATTTCATACATATATTGTATATGAGGTAACTCGTAGAAAAGCAGGCGGAAAGGCAATTAGAGGGGATGATAGAAATTGTCTGCGGAAGGATAAAAATAAATTCGCTGTGTGAAAAAAACTTGCTCATGAAATGTAATGTGGGATACTGTGGGCAATGTACATTGGCAGAAAGCATCGAGGATATGCCTAGTATTTAGAAGAAGGAAGACTGCAATAAGCTGCAAAATGAAAATATTCAACAGTCCATCTGCATGAATCACACACAAAAAAAATCAAGTCCAGTATCAAAGGTTATATGGACAATAGGGAAACCAAATAATTTGTTGGTCGTTATTTCAAACGAAATAAATTGCAAAGATAGGGAGTTCTTGATAAATGTACAACATTGTACTAGTCAGACCATAGCTGGAATATTCTGAACGGCTTTGAGCCCGATCTGTAAAGAAAAAAATATATTGGTATTGGAGCCAGTCCAGAGAAAGTTTACTTTGTTGATCCCAGGAAAGACTTCATTATGAGAGGTTGATTGTTTTAAAATATTTTCATAGAAATGTAGAAAAATGAGAGGCCTTTTCTTTGAAAAATATACAGTAATTTTTAGAGGATTTGACAGAGTGGATGCAGAGATGTTGTTTTCTGTTTAAGTAGTGTATCGGTTGAGAGGACATCATCTCATGAAAACGGGTCGCTGATTTAAGACAAAGAGAAGGTGGATTTGTTTTCTCGCATAGGCTAGTGAATGTGGAGAGTCCTTTACTTTAGAGGGCTTTTGAGGCTGTTTGATTAAGTAAAATCAAAGCTGAGACAGAGAGTATTTCAATCTGAAAGAGGAATCTTGTTCTGAGGAAACGGAAGGAAACTGAAATTGAAGATGACGACATCAGCCAAAACTTCACTGAAAGGCGAAGATGGACTTGATGGAAGATGTCTTGATGGACAGGATAATCTCCTTCTCTTCTTCTCCTTCCAAAGAATTCCGAAGGACGATGACAATTACACTTGTTCTTTTGTGACTTTGCCAGACAGTTATTTCCATGCATGGAACTCATTTACCCTCAGGGTACATGAACACGCAGCTCAACCTGCATCAATCCGTCCCTCTGCTGACTAAAGATCAAGCACGAGCAGCCAGTACAGGAGAGTGATTCAAGCTTTATGCTGGCCACGTGATGGCTGGTCTCTGTAATCTGATGAACTGCCTTTGTTCCAAAGGTTCCTGCAGTACAGTGGGGCAGAAAGATTTCTCCAGAATTCAGAAATGTATTCTTATCTCAAACAGCCAAAAAATTCCGTCCAGCTGTTTGCACATGTCGTGGGCACTGACATCTGTCACGACATGCCCAAACAGCTATACAGAATATTATAACGAGTCTCTGCATTCCTCCCGTTGACACTTTTCGCATTTTCTTTAGCCCAATGCTTTTCCACGTTGAGTTTGGAGTCTATGGTCGCCATAGCTGTCCGATGATTAACGACAAAAAAGTGTCATTTTTCGTATAACACTCTCAGGTGTTCATGCACTGCACATTGTGGCTTTATGGTGATCAGCAGAAGATGGTGAAAGCATGGCTCAGGATGTTTTGCCCTCCACTTTTCATTATGTTTGCTCCCGTTTTGAAAACTTCTGTGCCTCAGTTCAGTAACTAATGCCTGTATCCTATTTGTGAATTTTAATAAATTCAGAGCAAAGATTGGATGATATTGAATGGGAACTCGATGGACGCTGGGAAATAATGGGCAAACTAATACTAATTATTATTTTTACAACGATCATTAAGATTTTTTGTTATTCTACATTTACAGAATCATAAAATCTGACATCATGGATACAGGCCGTTTAGTCCAAACTAGTGCATGCTGAGGAATATGTCCATCCATGCTAAACCAATTTCTTTGTATTTGGTCAATTTCCTTCTAATCTTTCCTCCTTCATGTATTTAGCCAAAAGCTAAATGTTGTTAACATACATGCCTGAACTATTGACAATGGCAGCTGATTCTATCCGTGTACTGTATCACCTCCTTCATAAAAAAAATCCCCATCAAATTCATTTTTGTTCTTTCATATCTCATCTCAAATGAAACCCTGTAGCACTCGAATCCACAACCATGAGAAGAAAGATTTAATGTATTGATCCTAAACATGCCACTCATGATAGTAAACATTTCCATAAGAAGCCCTCTCAGTCACCCACGTTCTAAGGAAAAGATTCCCAGCTTGTCCAAACTCTCACTGTAACTCAGACCACTGACTCCTTGTAAATTTCTTCTGCACTGTTTCCAGTTAAATGGCATCATCCTTGTTGCAAACTGAACAAGTCTGAATACAATGCTGGACTCCAATTGCGGCAACGAATGTCCTGTACAGTTGCAACATAACTTCCAATCTTATTTAGGCGATGCCAATTTGTGAAAAGCCTTCTTCACTGATCTGTCTACGTTTGAAACTACATTAAGAGAACCTGAACTCCGAGGTCCCTCTATTCCATTGCACTTCTTCAGGCTGTACTATTCACCATGAGCCTGATGCCGTGATTTGATTTTCCAAAACGTAAGATCTCACTCTTGCCGATTTGAAACGTTATTTGTCATTACTCGGCCACTTCTCTAGCTGATCAAGGTCCTAATGCAATTTCTGAGAAGCTTCCTCACTCTCCATTACACTGCTTATTTCACTGTCATCTGCAAACTTTCAACAATGCCTTGTGCATTTTCATGCAAATCATTGATGTTGTTAACAAACAGAATAGCCCGACCTCTGACCCCTGTGGAAACCCACGAGTCACAATCATGAAGTCTGGCAGTCTTAATTATTAGCTCTGATTGCTACTGTCAAGACAACTTTGTATCTAATTTCCCAGCTACCAAGGATTCCATTCGACTTTGACTTTCAGAGCAGTCAACCATGTGGAACCTCAACAGAAAGACATTGTTAAATTCCATGGAGTCTCAGTATACCGCTCTGACCTTGTCAGCCTTCTTGTCACTTTATCAAAGAACTCTAATGATTCGTGAGACACTGTATCCCACGCACAAAGCTACACTGACTACGCCTCATCAAATCATGTCTTTGCAAAAGCATGTACATCTCTTTCTCTGAGAACCTTCTTAAGAATCTTACCCACTATGCATGTTAGGCATACTGGACTATAGTTCACTGGTTTTGCTTCGTCGCCATTCCTGATTAAGGGCAGACAGCTTGCTAGCCTCCTGTCTACCTGCACTTCAGTCATGGCTGACGATGATGAATAAGTATAATTCGGGGCCCTGGCATTTTCTTCTCTCGCTGATTGCAGTGTTCTTGAATATATCTGGTCACCACCAGGTATTTGGCTACATTCATAGATTATAATACATCCAATGCAAACTATTCTATGGTTATAGACTGACTCGAAGATATCACCACAAACTTCCCCAAATTCCAAGTCGTCATGTCGTTCTCCACGTAAACACGAGGAGAAGTATTAGTTGAAGCCCTCCTCCATCTGCTGCGAATCAACAAATACATGTCAACTTTGAACAAAGAACATGAACAAAGAACCAAGAAAGCAATAGGTAGGAACAAGCATGTGCCAATCCAGATCCTCTACCTAAACCTGTCACCTGTTTTCTCAGAGACTGGATTCCTTTACCCACAGCCCATTCATGTGTAACTGACCCTATTGTACAAACCACTACAACCTCTGCTGGCAACGTGTTCGAGACACCCATGAAGAAATGCAGAAGCAACTATCCACGTACATCTCCTCTGAACTTACTCCTGTCAATTCGAAATCTTGACCCCTAGTAAATGAGTCGTCCACTCTGGTAAAGAGAAAAATCTTTGATCCACCGTGTCTGTACCTCTCGTGATTTTGTATACATCAATCACGTACGACCCCAAACCTCTGTCTTTCCAATAAAAGTAATCTTAATCTAATCTATCTCTGTGCATAGCCAGATCCCTCCATACCAGGTAAGATTCCTGTGAATCTTCTCTTCATCTTTCCAAAGCATTCACATTATTTTTCGAAATGCGGTGACCTTAACTCAATGCAGTGTTCCAAATATGGCCGAACCAAAGTATCCTGCAACTGTATTATGACCTGCCAACCCTTATAATCAATACCCCGTCCGATGAGGGAAACATGTCGGGTGCCTTCTTGGCCAATCTGTTGTCCTGCATCACCACCTTGAGAGAATAATGGACCTGAACACGCAGATATAACAGTATATCAACTTTCCCCAGGAATGTTCCATATGTTGCATATTTCGTTCCAGAATTAGATCTTCAAAAATCCGTCTGCCACTTCTCTGCCCAACTTTCCTATCCATCCACACTCTGCTGCATTTTCTGATAGCCCACTTCACTAACTGCTCAACAAGCAATCTTCGTGTTACCTGCAAGCTTGCTTATCCAGATGACCTATACATTTCTCCAAATCGTTCCTGCATATCACAAACAACTGTGTTCCCAGAAAGAAGCCCTGTGAAACACCATTGGTTACAGGTCTCCATTTTGCGAAACTCACTTCCACCAATTCCTGCACAAAATAATGTAAATACATTGTATGAAACTCTAAAACATACATCCATATAAGTCATCATTAATGTTGAACCCGACAGGATAAAATTGACTGAGATGACGTACAGAGAGACAATGTTTATTTTTCTTAGCATTGCATTTCCGTGTCTTTCTGATTCTCCTCGTTGCTGTGTGGCCGGGTTCTCCTCGATGCTCTACTGATCATTAATAAGTGTGGGTGACGGTGAAATCAAGAAGCAGTATCCTCAGGAGAAATGGAAGAATCCGAATTAAAATGTATTGAATGAACTGGATTTGGACCGAGACAAGACAGCATTTCACAGCAGTTTCTTTCTCACAAAATCAGAAAAATTTCTCCACTTGCACATTCGAATTTAGGTTACTGAAACTGAATGAACACTGTTTAGAAAAAAAACACGTTTAGTTGTTTTTTGTCTCTACCCCTCTCTCATATGCCACACTCTAATCAATCATGATCATTTGCAATGCTTCTCGATTTTTTCCCCATTCATTTACCCATTCACGAATGAAGCATTTTTTTCAGGAGAAAGTGAGGACTACAGATGCAGGAGATCAGAACTGAAAAATGTGTTGCTGGAAAAGCATAGCAGGTCAGGTAGCATCCAAGGACCAGGAGAATGGACGTTTCGGGCATAAGCCTTCATTCCTGAAGATTCTCCTGCTCCTTGTGAAGCATTATTCAGTAAATCTGGTTAATCTGTGCGTGGGCTGGCATCATCTGAGAGCATACTCCGCACAATTCTCCGTTTCAAAAACAGTCAGAATGCAACAGATCCTCAAAGGTAACACAATCTCGATTACCCTATGAGCCACGGGGAAACTGGCAAATTAGATTTAAAATTAAGACTACGTAGAGATGTAGCAGCATCTCCACCTGCATGTGGACAAATATTAATATTTCCACCGATAAAGTTTTCTTTGATTGATCACAGTATTCTGGATCCCTTTCTTCAGAACAATTTGTAACAATGATCCCAATGCAGGCGGGGTAATTTAGAATCTAATAAACTGAATAACGTATCATTTCTTGGGAATGTTGTGACAGTAGGAATTTTTTTGACGTTCTGTCCACATTTCCATCTTGGTTGGTGTAACTGATAACTGAATGCACTTCTAAAGTCTTTGGCTACAATCTGCTTTCATAGCCCGAATGAGAAAAAGTGTCCAATATGTTTCGAAAGGTGTAAATCCAAAACAAATAATAATGATCTCAACTGGAACACGGTAAACCAAAGAATGTTACAAAATTTCACCACTTTTGACAGCATCTGTGGAGATATATCGAAGCTTCTATTTTAGTGACCCTGCATAAGCACAATTCTCTTTGGGAAATTTGAACACAATGAGACACATGGGGAAACATCTGGGAAAATAGTAATTGTTAAAGGAAAAAAAACACTGTGCTTCACTGATGTCTTTTCGTGGAGATAAATACCGTCCTCATATTGCCTCCAGAACCCCGGAAATGGGATTGATGCTGAAATGCCTTTTGGTGCAAATTTGAACAACAAGTGATCGTCCAGCCATTGGCACATACATTCTGTGAAAGGATTATATGAAATTCGGGTAAATGTGCTTGTCCAAATTGGTCAATGGAGAACCATTGAAGACTTTAATCGCTGCAAATTTATCAATGAATCTGTTAATCTGTCCAAGCCTACATTTATTTTCGGATGCTTGAAAGTGTAGTCTAAGTCCATGCTCGAAACACTGTGTGTCAAAGTAGTTCACAATCCAGCAAAATTTATGCATTCACGTTTTCTCTAAACGTGCTTCTATCCACATTTCTTCAAGAATTTCCATTCATTTATTCGTACATATGATAATCGCGAAGGTAAGAGAAGTTATCATCTTTCTCTCTTCCAAAATGTTTACAAATTTTAAGATACCGATTAGACTTGCATTCAGTTTTACCTCGCTCATCGCAGACTAGACCAGTCAAAAAAAAACATAAACACCAACTGTGAACTTATCTCTAACTGCACATGTTGAATTTGGTTTTAATTTGTTTTCCCCAGTGAGCATTGCTATTATGACTTGTTAAAATTAGAAACCACCTCAGACGATGACAACTATGTATTTTGTTTTCGCCTCTCAGACAATGAACATGTTCAGACAGATATCCCTTGAAGAAAAGTAATTGGTCTCAACATTATTTTTTCACCTTTTCACAGGATCTGCAAGAACTATTCAGTTCCTGTAGCGCGTTCTGTTTGCATTAGCAAATCATCTATATCAATTTGATATTATCTGAATTTCTGGTGTTGTTTCTTTAGGATTACAATTAGCTTGCGGGAAACAGACTTCTTAATAACGCTACGTGAGCGTCAATTACAGCATTGTTAGCCATTCATTTCACAATAAGTGCAGAGGAAATGTAATAAAGTTACTCAATTTCTGAAGAAGATTCACAGTTCCTTGATATGATTACCCGTTTCTTCTCTTCGCAGATGCTGCCAGAGATGCTGAGGTTTTCCATCATTTTATGTTTACTAATATAACTCGAGACGTCATTGTACTATTCGCGATTGCTAAAGACAATAATTGTCATGAGCGTGACACTTCAGTTTAAAGAAATGCCCAATACTAAAGAAGTTATGCTGCATCGATAGAATGAGTGTGGTCTGTTTCCTCCAAGTGAGGTAAATCGAGCGAAATGGACTATCTCAGTTTTCACATTGATGATCACTCTCCCATAACTTGACATTATGTTAGTGTCTAAGAAAATTAACAAAGCTTGGGGACATATCGCACTGTTGATGAGAACTGAACAAAATTGGAATGATGGCTTCAAATACACGTCTTCGATTTCGGTGGCTACATTGGGATCCCTTATTTTTCATATGAATGCTCAAATCCGTTATTGTCGATCTTTTAATTCAGGAAATGCTGTTTTGTTTTCCTGGAGATGGTTGACTTTTCTCAACAAAGAAATCGAAAATGTAAAAGATTACCCATGTCAAAGGTACGATGGGAAATCCAAGATATACAAATATTGAAACGAGTAATGTTTCATTTTAAGAGAGACAATGAAATTTTCTGATGGAGGAAGATGAGAAACGAAAGCTTTATTGGTCAGAACCAATTGCTGCATTGAATTCATTTCACAAATTTCTGTCAACTTTATCGCCAAATTAACATCCACGGAGATTTTTCCATATTCTTCAGCTCTGCTCTGAACTTGATCGTTGTCACTGCATAAATATCAACAATAAAAAAATGAATTAAATGAAAACAATTAAAAACGTGAGAGGTATCTAAAACTTCAATGGCGATGAATTTAACGTTTGTCTACATTTCTTTGTAATAAACGGTGTTCGTTCGTTTAGAACCACCTAAAGTCAAGGCAATTGTAAACCTGACCAAGGGAAAACTTATTGACATATAGAGTAATAAAAGGAGGGACTTCCTGAAGGTCTCAATTTTTGAATCACTTTGATCCTTGAAGTTCTGCTGTCTATTTGCCACGACAGGAAGTTGAACAGTTAATGAATTATCACAACATAGTCAGAGTAAAGCCAAGGCAATCATTCAGGCGGTGCAAAATCAGACGTACATCATCCAAGCAGTAGTCAAGATAAAAAGTTGTTCATACCTGGCTGTCCCACTATTCTTCAATAATTGTTTTTTCAGGTTCAAAAGCAACAAAAACTGTCATTTTCCGCTATATCGATCACACCCGTGATGTCTATTACTAACAGGATTGCAATTCTTTTGATAGAGTACTGCTTTTGATAGTTCTGATGGCACATCACTACAAATCGGTCAAATGTGTTGCAGAACTGTTTCTGTAACAAACTTTACTAAGACCTTGATATATTGTTTTATGGAGATGGGGTAACTGGCCAGGGTCGATCATATCTGTAGTTTGAAGTGTTCAGTAAGGTCTTTCTCTTTACCCTGACAGATAATACATCCAGTTTAAGACTTCCATGCCTTAGAAAAAACGAACAATCAAAGGGGAATGAATAGCTAGCTGAATAGATAACCTTCGTTGAGGTTAGTGTTTTTTTCAGATCAGAACTTGAATCTGATCAGGCACTGCATGGCATGTGTGAAGGCTGCTGGACTGCTCTCTCCATGGCAAACTGCAAACTTTTCTTTGATTTTGCTGTTTGTGCTGGTAGATGTGAATGTTCCGACTGTTGCAAGTATTTTTTCAGAACAGCATCATTAAGTCGGTATTGCATTGGATACGAGATTTCAGTGTTGGAAAAGCACAGCAGGTCAAGGAGCATCCAAGGAGGAGGAAAATGGGCGTTTCGGAAAAGCGCTTCATCATATTTCTGCTGTACTTTATTCCAGCACCACTCTCCCGACTCTATTCACCAGCATCTGCAGTCTTCACTTTCCCACTATCCAATTTTCTGTTGTGTTTTCTTTGTGTCTCGTTTCATGATTTTGTCAATCTATCTTGTTTGCTTAAACGTTTGAAGTCTATCTATTTATTTTACTTTAGAAATATACGAAATACACTGAGCGAAATAAATAGCAAATGTGCAGTCTGGGATACCTGGTTGAAAATTGTTTGAGGGGTCTGGCCTAGTCCAAAATAGATTGGGTTTTGCTGCTGGAGTTCAGCAACGAGTGGTAGGTCTTAGTGTCTTTTGTTTCGGGTGTTTATGTGATTGGTTTAAGCATAGCTCGGCAAGCAATGTTTCTTTCAGTCAGCAAGACCTTTCTTGGAGTTTTACAAAAGGCAGATATGACCCACATGCCCGAATTATTGGACAAGCTGAGGTTGAACCTACCTTCTAACGTGGGGAAAGATGAGATGATTTCAGCAATAGCTTAGCGTTTGGATTTTCTGGAAACGCCATCATGATCTGTGGAGATTGTAACAGTTCAATTGCCAATGAATCATCTTGAGTTAGAGGTGCGAGGGCCGGGATGGGCAACAGAAATAAAACAGTTTCAGTTACTATTAAAGTCAGAAGAGAATGAAAGCAAGATCGAAGAGCTTTAGCAGAAGAGAAAGAAAGAGAACAAAGGGCTCTCGCAGGAGAGGAAGTAAAAAAGAGAGAGTTTGAACTATAGAAATTGACACTTAAAAACGCAAGTTAATGTTAGAGTGGTACTTCAAAAGAATAGCAGGTCAGGCAGCATTCGAGGAGCAGGATAATCGAGTTTTCGGGCAGGAACCCTTCAACACGGTACCTGAAATGTCGATTTTTCTGCTCCTCAGATGTTGCCTGACCTGCTGTGCTGATCCAGCACTACTCTAAGCTGAACTCTCATCTCCAGAATGTGCTGTCCTCAGCTTTGCCGACATACAAGTCAGCAGAAAAGAATGGAGATGAACGATAAAGATAGGCTGAGAGAGCAAGAGAATGAGGTTGATTCCCTGTTGAGGAAGCGACTTGTGCAAAGTATGTGCAAGTGTCGCCTACATTTGATGAACAGGATGTGGAAGCCATTTTAATCTCATTTCAAAAAGTGGCTAAACAAATGCATTGGCCAATGACCATGTCGGGTTTGTTGATGAAAACAAAACTGGTAATAAGTGCGAGTGAGCCATCTGCATCGCTAACAGGAAAGGTATCAAGGGAGTTTGAAGAGGGGAGAAAAGCTATTTTAAGTGCACACAAACCTGTATCAGATGCCGACTGAAACGATTCTGGATTCTAAGGGGAGTCTCTGGTCAAACCTATGTTGAGTTTGAAAGGATCAACCAAAGTAATTTGACAGGTGGATAAAATCTGTAAAAGTGTAGTAAAATCACGAACTGGGTAGTGAGGCAATAAATTTGGAGTAGTTTAAAAATTCATTGTCCAACATCGTGCGAACGTATGTGGAATAACAGAAAGTTAAGCAGTCAACGTTAGCAGCTGAAGTAGCTGATGACGATGCATTTGCTCAGAAAACACGTTTTGGCATCCGAATCAATTTAAATCCATGACTGATCGAATTCGGGGAAAAATAACAACTTCTGAATGAAGATGAAAAGGACAACTTCTCATAGTATAAAAGAGAAAACCATTGAAGGATCAAAGAAGGTAAAACGCTAATGTGTTTTCATTGTAATGAATTGAGCCACATGAAATCACAGTGTTGTTGGACATAGAGAAGCACAGAAAAGCCAGACGAGGGAAAGCAGGATAAGTCTGGACTTTTTGTTGCAGTGCTAACAGAAAGTGCAGAGAGAGATAGAAAGTTGCATGAGAGTGCAGAAGCTGATCAGAGATTAATGAAGGAGCAACTACCTGATGTGTTTTAAAATATATTCCTGTAAATGTAAACTTAATTCAAATGGGCAAAGAGTAGCAGGAAAAGATGTTACATTATTAAAGTACACAGGGTCCTCTCAGTCTGCGGTGCTGAAGGATGAGGAGATATAAATTCCTGAAGGATTATTGCTCGAAACGATATTAGTTACGGGTATTCATGGTCAGACAAAATGCATTCAATTATGCAAAGTGAAGTGAGAGTGCCCAGAGGAGAGTACAGAATTTGTGGTCGAAGTACTGGACAAACTCTCGGCTCCAGAAATACAATTTGTCCTTTTAAATTGTATAACTGATTCACTAGTACACGTGTTGCCCACTGTAAACGAAAAGCCAGTAGACACTCAAGCAACCGAAGGAATGCAGAATTCTTATCTGGGATTTTTTTTTCTGAGTAAGGAGGTCACAAAGTCACCAGTTGAAGGCGAAGTGATCCAAGAGTACAGATAAGAAGCTGAAATAGCGAAGGTCGTGTTCAATCAGACGGTTGGGACAAAACAATAACAAAGAAATAGTCATAGAATTATGTTTATGTCTATATAACGCATTGGGGTGCAGCAGATCGAGGAAAATCTCAAAATTCAATCAAAGGCCATATAGACAGTTGAAGTCTGACTGTATCGCTGTGTGTTATTGCTTGAAAAATGATAATTTGGAGATACTTGTGTTGGACAGGGGTGTACAAAGTTAAAAATCACACAACAATAGGTTATAGTCCAACAGGTTTATTTGGAAGCACATTAGCGTTCGCTCCGAAAGCTCGTGTGCTTCCAATTAAACCTGTTGGACTGTAACCTGGTGTTGTGTGATTTTTAATTTTGAAAAATGATGCCTTACAAAAGAAATGGAGACCATCTCCTTTTGAAGTATTTGAGATATAGGCAGAGATTTATCAAATTGTATCAGCAGTGGAGTATAGAACACGAAATATTGCGAGTGGCACTTGAGGCATTACTACAAGGACATTTCAGAGTGAGGACAACACAGGATGAAATACAAATACCTTTTTCATGGTCTGATGTGCACAAGGATTAAACTATTTTTTTTCCGGATGTGTGACATATGTCAGGAAATTGCAAAACCCCAGGAGGTCATATAACCTGCACGTTAATACCTATTCCAGCAGTTGAGGTAACTTTTACAAGAGTCTTGATTGATTGCCTGTGTCCCCTGTTTCAAACAAAAACTGAGACTCAATATTTGTTGAAAAAAAAAGTAATGCACGTGCCGATGAGATTTCCTCAGGCAATTCCATTACGCAGTATCACTGATAAAAGGATTGTAGAGGAATTACGTTTTTATAATGTGGGCGGCACGGTGGCACAGTGGTTAGCACTGCTGCCTCACAGCGCCTGAGACCCGGGTTCATTTCCCGACTCAGGCGACAGACTGTGTGGAGTTTGCACGTTCTCCCCGTGTCTGCGTGGGTTTCCTCCGGGTGCTCCGGTTTCATCCCACAGTCCAAAGATGTGCAGGTCAGATGAATTGGCCATGCTAAATTGCCCGTAGTGTTAGGTAAGGGGTAAATGTAGGGGTATGAGCGGGTTGCACTTCGGCGTGTTGGTGTGGACTTGTTGGGCCGAAGGGCCTGTTTCCACACTGTAAGCAATCTCATCAAATAATACCGACTACTAATAGAGATACAGTCAGGTCAAGTGTCAATCTTCACATCCAAATGACTCAGTGAACTTACAGACAGCATCAGCAGAAAGCAATCGAACAAAAAGCTGGCATCAAAACAGGAAAGTCTATTTTTCGGACTTATAGTCAGGATTATCTAGATGGTCGTGATAAGGGAAGGCCAACACTTTTTTTTCCGGTAAGAGATCCACCAAGTGAACCGACCAAATCCAGTCCATTTGAATTTGTTTTCGGGAATGAAGTGAGAGAACCGTTAAATTTGATTAAGGAGAAATTAGTCAGATTTCAAAGACCAAACATTAGGATAATATGCCCCATTTTATGGATCGATTAAATAGAGCTGGGTAGTTGGCAACTACCGCAAAGGCAGTGCCGTTACAAAGACTGGTGCATAATCAATCCCCTGGTTGGAAAACTGGATTGGAAAGGTGGAATAAGCATGTTAATTTTCTAATATAGACTTGCTCAAAGGCTACTAGCAGATGCCCCTATCACAAAGAATAAACGCCATTTCAGCTTTCGAAACGCCAAATGGACTGTGTCACATTAAGTTCATGCCATTTCGTATGAAAATGGCTGCGGCCTCATTACAATGACTAATAAAACCCTTGGCATATAACCCAACTGTGTTGCTACGTTGATGATCAGGTGATTTTTCGTCACTCATGGAAGGAACATTTACAACATTTATCAGTCTTTTTCGAGCCAATTTGCAAGACAAGCTTGGTAAAAAAAAAGCTTAAAGTGAGTTTGCGAAAGCCCAAGTCAACTTCCCGGGTCATGCTATTGGACATGGATAAATGGCACCAGGTGATGCAAAAATCATAGTAATTGGATTCATGGGATTGCGCTGATTTTATGTGAGATTTGTGCAATACTTTAGCAGTCTGGCAGCTCCACTCACTGATTGCGAAAGAAAGGCAAGGCAGTTCAGTGCATAGCGCACTGGCAGAAGCCGTTTCCCTGCCTAATGACTGTTTTAAACACTGCCCCTGTACTAGCCACACCTGATTACCCAAAGCCTTTCAAGGCGGGTATCAGTGACAGCGATGTGGGTGTCAATGCTACGCTCCTGCAGGAAGACGGCGAGAAGATTAAAATATTTCGCCAGGAATTTGAATGTTCATCAGCAGAAATATTTGACGATTGAGAAAGAGACATTAAGTAGGGTGTTGGCACGACAACATTTGAGCTGTTGCGGTTCTGCTCGCCAAGCTGGGAATTTGTGTTGAAGAAGATTCGTTCCCTGTCTAGGTGATATCCTCAGTGCTTGGGAGCATTCTGTGAAGCGCTTTGTGATGTTTCCTCAGGCATTTCTCGTGATGCGTATCTGCCGCTTCCGGTAGTCAGTTCCAGCTGTCCGCTGCAGTGGCCGGTATATTGGGTCCAGGTCGATGTGCTTGTTGATTGAATCAGTGGATGAGTGCCATGCCTCGAGGAATTCCCTGCCTGTTCTCTGTTGGTCTTATACAATAATAGCAGTGTTGTCCCATTTGAACTCATTTTGCTTGTCATCTGAGTGTGTGGCTACTAACGATAGCTGGTCATGTCGTTTCGTGTCTCGTGGGTGTTCATGGATGGGTATCGTTAGCTGTCTTCCTGTTTGTCCGATGTAGTGCTTTGTACAGTCCTTGCACGGAATTGTGTACACTACATTGTTTATGCTCATGCTGGGTATCGGGTCCTTCGTCCTGTTGAGTTGTTGTCTGAGAGTGGCTGTCGATTTGTGTGCAATTATGAGTCGTAGTGGTCGCAGTAGTTTGTCGGCTAGTTCAGAAATGTTTTTGATATATGGTAGTGTGGCTAGTCCTTTGGGTTATAGGAATCGGAAGGTGAGGAGGGATATGGGCCAGGTGCTGGCAGGTGGCACGAGCTTGGGTGGGGATATCTGGCCGCCATGGATAAGTTGGACCGGTCGTTCCGGTTCCTTGCTGTACATCGTGATGAATCTGTGACTCAATAAAGATTGTATTCCATTCTCGCTAGTTCCACCGTCTTCATCACAAATGCTGTGATTTCGCCAATGTCGATAAAGGCATCTAAAAACTGTGCACTTTTTACGCAACCAAGGACTCTCTGCAATGTACGTGTTAGAGTCTTCAGCTGGATCCAACCCTATTTCCTCTCCGTTAGTCGTTCACGCCCTCTTCCCTGACACAAGCATGATGGAGTCCCCGTTGAACCACTATCCCATAAGTATCCTCATTCAAAGGATAATTAGTCGCGTTTCCGTTCTAACCAATAGAATGCCATCATTAGAAACATTTTCCCAAACCTCACTTGTTACCATTTCCTCTGGGAAACTCTGTTCCACTCCTCCTTCGATCCCAAAACGTACACAGAGGCACACCTTCCCAGAATATGTAATATCTGAGCGGTTAGTTACTCCTCCCCTTAAGGTTAACAAAGACTGCAAACACACCTTCCAGGTATTCCAGCGCTTTTCCTGCATTTTTGCAATCTAGTTTATTCATGCTCACAACGCGGTCTCCTCTATTTTGGGGAGAGGAAATTCAACCTTCTGACTGCTTCTTAGAACACTTACGCTACACCCCTAAAAATGGCCCTTAACATTCTACTATTTACCACTTCGACACACCAACAGATTTTTGGCAAAGATCTATGTCTCAAAGATCCAGCGAAGCCCAAAGTTAGCTGGAAAAACATCACCACATTTTCTACTTGGTAATGATACTGCTTTTTGGACAAGGCATCTGTTTCAACAATTTTAGTGTGCGACAATTTTTCACAAATCTTTCTCCAAACCCACAGTACAGACTGTATCATCACATGGGCTACTACGAAATACTTTCATTTTCCAACCATTAATAGGCCCCATTAGCAGCTCATCATTTTCTCAGTCTGACCATTAACGACTCCTTAATCTGTCCAAATTAATTCTCTCTCTTTCTCTATTTCCAACCATCTCTTAATTTCCCCTCCTACGACTATTTATAATTTCTATATATAATAAAATATTATTATATTTTATATAATAATATACACTGCTTCCTCCACGAGATCCCTGTCACTGTGTAACATTTGCCATCTGCAAATTTCCCCACTGGCTGGAAATAACTCCCAGGCACTGACTTAGTTAACAGTTCCGCTTCTGCAATCTGTTTGAAAATATTCCTTCTCCATCGTGAAGACACATTTGCAGAACCTTTTGATAAGTAATAAAACTGCAATTCATTTCCAGGCTTGACCTCACGAATAGTTAGGCGAAGGTGAGGACTGCAGATGCTGGAGTATCAGAGATGAAAAATGTGGTGCTGGAAAAACACAGCAGGTCAGGCAGCATCCGATGAGCAGGAGAATCGACGTTTCAGCCATAAGTCCTTCTTCACGAATAGTTAGACCACAATTGAAATATTGTGTTCAGTTCTGCTCGAATCATTATAGATAGGATGTAGCTTCCTTAGAGAGGGTGTAGAGGTTTATCAGGATGCAGCGTGGCTTGATGGGCATGTCTCAGGACGTTATTTTAAGAGAGCTGGACTTTTTCACATCAAAGAGAAGGCATAAGAGAGGTGACCTGATAGAGACGTACAAGATAATAACTGATGTAGACAAAATAGATGGCCAGAGACTTTTCCCCATGGCAGACATGGCTGTCACGAGGGGCCATAATATTTAGGTGGGCAAGAAAGTTATATGGTAGACGTCAGTGGACTCCTCTTTATGCAGAATGTGGTGAGTGCGTGGAAGGCACTGCCAGGAGGGCTAATAGAGCCAGAAACATTAGGAACATTTAAATGACTGCTGGACAAGAAAATGTACGGGAGTAAACGCAGGAGTGTGAAGCATTGATTTTTTTAGATTAAGATAAATGCTCAGCGCAAGGTTGTGGGCTGAAGAACCTATAATATTCTATGTTCTATGAAGTGGTTGTGAAGTTCATGTGTTTGACTAAGTGCTGTGATAGCGGGACTGTATTCACTGGAGATTGGACAAATGAGTGGAAAGGGGGTATAACCTAATAGATATCCACAAAATTTAACCCAGAATAAGACAGGGAAACGCAAGAAGGATGTTCCTGATATTATGGGATTCTAGTTTGTCTCAGTCTAAGGATGAGAGGTGATCATGGAAAGAAAAGAAACCAGGAGGGGCTGTTGAAATGACTTGTAGATATGAAGTTCATTGTTTACAGATTCGGTTCCGTTGAAGGAATGCTCCAGTCCGTTGTTCCTAGATTCAGATCTCTTGTAGAATCTTTCCAATCCTTTCTTGACGATTGTGAAGTTATTCTGAAGTTCCAGCCTCTTGCTCCCGGATTCGGATCTCTCTCTCTCTCCCTCTCTCTCTCTCTCAAACCTTGGAAAATCACTCCCATTCTCGACAATGTCCCATCATTTGATCGTCTTTTCTGTCTCTGTCAAGCCACCTCTAACTATCTTCTCTCGAAAGATAACAGCCTGAAACCTGCCACCTTTTCCCGATAAGACGCTTCGTCCATACTAGGCAACATTCTGGAAAATCTCCTATGCACACATTCCAAAGCTTCCACATGATTCCTATAATGCAATGCTCCAAGGGCGACCACACCAGAGTGTGATATTGCTGCAACATGATCTCAAGGCCACGAAACTCAATCCCTCTACGAATAAAGGCTGATACACAGTGTTCCTTCTTAACAACCCTATCAAACTGGGTTGCAACTTTCATGGACCTATTCACATGGACACCGAGATCTCTGTGCACATCGACACTAGCAAGTATATTATCAAAGTTAATCAACTCACACCTTTCCTCATTAAACTTCATTTCTTCTATTGTAAACTCTCAGCCCAGCTCTGTAGCTGATTGAATATCATCTGTAACCTGCAACATCCTTCAGCACGATCTAAAACGCCCCTGTATTTAGTGTCATACGAAAAGTTACTAACCCATTCTTCAACACACACTCATCCCGGTCATTTGTGATAATTCGAAACGGCAGTGGCCCCATAACAAATCCATGAGGGAGACCACAAGTAACTGAACTCCAGGACGAACATTTTCTATCTTAACACCACAGCCTGCCTTCTATCCGCTCGGCAATTCCTGACTCAAACCTGAATCACACTCAATGCAATGCCTCTGCATTTTGTGCAATTGCCTGGCGTGGGTAACATTGGCAAACGCTTCACTGAACTCCAAATACACTATACCAATCGTTTTACCATCATTTCACTGCTTCATTGACATCTTGAAACACTCAATAAGCACTGTGAGGCACAATCTATTCTCACAAACCCGTGTTGAATATCTGTAAGTAAATTACTCCTTTCCGGTTGATGAGAAATCCTATCTCTTATAATGCCTTCCATTACCTTAACCACAACCAAATTATGGACAATAATTGTCAAGGATGCCTCTCTTTCACTTATTGAACAAGGGAACCACATTTACTAACCTCCAGCCGTCTGGCAGGATGCGTTAGACTATGAAGACATAAACATCAGAGCGGAAGGCTGTCATCTCCTCCCTGCGCCCAGAGAATCCGAGCATAAATGCCATTCGGCCCAGGAACTTATTTTCACACATTCCACAATTGCTATCATGCCCTCGTCATGAACTTCAATTCCGTCCAGACTGGATCTCAACATTGTACCCAACAAAATTGTCTTTTTCCAGCGCGAATACAACGAGAAGTGTTCATCTAGCGCCTTCGTTTTCTTCTCGGACACCACTTACAAATTCTCACAACTGTGCCTGACTAGGCCTGATCGTGCCCCAGTCATTTATTTTTATTCCAGACAAACCTGTAGAAAGCTTTATAGTTTTTCTTGATCTACCTTCCAAAGACTACTCATGTTCTCTCTTGGCTCTTCTATGCTCTCTGTTTAGGACCTTCCTGCCTGACGTGGTGCTCACAAGCAACCCAGCAGAACCTTACCGCCTCACCTTCACATAATCCTTCTTCCTCCTCTTGACAAGATATTCAATTTCCTTTGTAAATCACGGTTCCCTCACTCGAAAACTTCCTCCGTCCCTCATTGGTATGTACATATCTAGGACACGAAGCTGCTGTTTCTTGAAGAAGCTCCCCATTTCAACAATGAGCATCCCATGCATTTTCCTACTCCATCCTGTGCGTCGTAAATCTTGCCTAATCGCATCATAGTTGTCTTTCTATCCACCTATAACTCTTGCTCTGCGATATATACCTATCCCTTTCCATCCCTAAAATAAGTGTAACCGAATTCTGGTCACTATTACCAAAGTGTGCACCTCCCACTAAATCTAAGACTTGGCCTAATTTATTGCATAAAACTACATGGTAACTCACTTCGAATATGTTGCCTTGGAGCATTCGTTCAATCTGTTTTTGAAACGTTGACAACTTTATAACTCGATGTCTATAAGGATACAGTTTAGTTCGAGCAGGATTGTCTATATCTTCATCATGCATAATTACAGTAACACTTCCCTGCTTAATCCCACGTATCTCCCCATTCAAACTGAATTATTCTTTTAGGTCATATCGTTTTTCCCTTTCAGTGTAACTCAATGATTAATTGCAATTTTTGGCACTATTCCATTTTCCAATGTAATTTGAGGAATGTTCATCTTTGAATGATTCTTCACTGTATGCTGTAACCAGGAAGACATTCTCTGTTTGCTTTCTTTCCCTGTCAGAATATCTTTTCAGCATATTCACATAACATACTCTGTGAGATTTCTTCCTGTCTGGAATCATTTAAAATAGTTCACCTCACTCAATCTCCTTTCGATCAGATAAGATCCACTACACATAGACTCACTGGGTGTAACATGAAGAGTTTATGTCCATTAGAAAAGTAACGAGATTTTGATTTCTTAGCTGCTTCCTGCTTCATCGTATAATGTGATATTTTAAAATGCAGCCTTGCCTTCTATTTAAACAGTCTCCAACATTTGACACATGATCCAAATATGTGGTGTTTGAATTTTGTATCTTCAGTTTCTTCATAATCAATTTTGATGTACTCTGATTTCATGACCAAAAGCTAATTCAAATGGTCTGAACTTGGACGATTCAGTTTGGACATCTCCAGTGGCAAAATAGTTAAAAACGAATTCCCTCATCTAAATCGCCAAGATAGTCTTGACTGTAAAGTTTCAACATTGTCGTTAATATCTGATGCCAGATTTCTAGCGATCCCTACGATTCATGATGGTCCGCAGTGGATTTAAATTGTTTCACTCCTCAGATTTCTGTAACTGTCTTGAATGATTTTGATATAAATGTTAATCCTTAATCTGATTGCATTTGTACGGTTAGTGAATATCCAGGGAATAATTTGACCTACACCTCTACAGTGCGTTTAGCTGAATAATGGAATGGCCTCTGGGAATCTTGTGGACACATCCATTATTTTTAACAAATACTGATTCCCATTTTTCTTTTAGGTAGGCGTCCTACACAATCAATTAAAACATTCCTCAAATGCAGGAATAGGTATTAAAAGATTTGGTTTTATTGCAAACTGTGGTTGTCCAATTACCTGATATTTAAAACGTGCTGAAATTTCACTCCCTCGTTATGCAGTCCAGGCCAGTAACAATGTTTTTGTATTTTAGTTCGAGCTTTTCTTACCCTTAAATGACCTCCCACTGTTAATTCATGTGCCACTCGCAACACCTACTTTCTGTAACTAGCAATACAACGTGATGTACGTCTGCCCATTTTTCAAGTGCATGAATATGGAATGGTCGCCATTTTCTCAGCAAGACCTCATTTTTAAGAACCGAGCACTCAGGGATGCACTCAGATTCCACTTCGAAATATGCTTTTTGCTCCAATTGCACCAGATGTTCACAATTCGGCTGCAAAAAAACTGTTAAATTTCCCTGAGCTGGAAGTACTATCATTCTCCTCCTCCTTTTTGTCTCAATCAGTAAAAAAAATCCTGATATTTATATTTTAACTTCCTAATCTATATTCCCTGAATTCTCCTTCCAATTCAATCAAGGTGATATTATGACCTTGTTACCGTATAGTGAGGGATGGAAAACGGGATATGTTTTCTGTTTTACCGAAGTTACCTGATTTCCTACTTTCTTTTCAGCCATAGTTGGCTGCTGTCCTAACTCAGACCGAGCAAAATCGTTAGCCAGGGGATGTTGTATTCCTCATTCTGAGAGTTCCTTCAGTACCACTTCTAAACTTTTCACTGGTCACTCGAACCTCACTCTACATAATTAACCAATTCTTGTCTCACCATGAATTCCCAGTACTAGCACGTTTTCTCCTAATTGACTTTCTGAGTTACATTTCTCCTCATAGAGTCCTGGAGTCACAGACATGCACACCATGGAAGCAGACCCTTCGGTCCAACCTATCCATGCCAACCAGATATCCCAACATAATCTAGTCCCACCTCCCAGCACCCGGCCCATTTTCTCCAAATCCTTCCTATTCATATACCCATCCAAATGCCTCTTAAATGTTGTAATTGTACCAGCCTCTACCACATCCTCCGACAGTTCATTTCATACAAGTACCACCATCTGCGTGAAAAAGTTGCCGTTTCAGTCTCTTTTATATCATTCCCCTCTCACTCTAAACCTAAGCCCTCTAGTTCTGGACTCGCTGACCCCATCTCTCAACATTATCCCTTATCTGTCAATGCTGTAATTAATTCACCTGCTGCTCCTGCCTGTGAGTAAACCTAAACTTTGCGAGCAAATGGTTTACGAAGTTCAGGCACTTCCCCATTAACAAACTTCCCACCAGACTGTAAAATCTGGTGCAGCTTTTCAAAAGGAACTGTGCCTACCTTTACCACTTTAACAAGATTCACTAACTATCCTGTTTTGCGATATCCACGTTCCCTGAGTTTTTTTATTACCACCCATTCAAAGTGACTTTATGTGGCCTAAATTATTGCAGTGAAAGCACCAGATGTTTTTAACTTCTGTCTACCCTGCATGGCTCATATTTTTACCGTCTGGTAAGCTAACGTTATTATTTTCATCGAGAGCTACTTTCCCCTTACGACTATCCGCTTCACAGATTTCTATCCCTCAAGGATTGATATTGAGGTTGATGTATGAACCAACTGATCGTCAACAGCCATTTCAGCTGCTAATTTTGCTTTTGGATATCTCAGTTCTTCTAACTGGTTGTCTCTATCTCAGGAAGTCAAGTTTTGAAATCCCTGAAATTAATCGTATCTCTAAGAGCGTCAAATGATTGGCATATTTTAATGCTCATATCTATTTATCAAAATTACTTGGTTTGATATTTTCAAACTTACTGTTGGTGTAAACAGACTCCCTGATTAGATTCCTCAAACGTTGTCTGTCGGTCTCAAGCACATGCTGACATGTATTGCAGATGGCTTTCTTTACGTCCTCATAGTCCCCGGAAACCTCCTCTGACAGTGAGCCAAATACCTCATCAGATCTACAGAGCAGCTTTGTTTGGATCAACAAGTCTCATGTGACCTCTGGCTACTTCGTTTCTCTCTCCACCTTTTCAAATGTAATGAGAATAGCATCGACATCTCTGCTCTCAAATTTATGCAATGTTTGAATGTATTTAAACAGATCCCTGCAAGGAATTTGGCGACAACATTTGGGCTTGGACAACATCTCTATCTTCCTCACTAAACCTACCTTCTACATTCATCTCCATTAATTTCAGTCAACTTTGCTGTGTGAGTGCAAATTTCTGAATTTGGAACTGTCTCTCGCTTTCACCTCTCTCTTTTCTCCCTTCTTCTCTCTTTTTCCCCCATTCTATGCTCTCTTGCTCTCTCTCTCTCTCTCTCTCTCTTTCTCTCTGTCCGTTTCTCTCTCTCTCTCTCTCTCTCTCTTTCTCTTTCTCTCTCTCTCTCTCTCTCTCTCTCTCTCTCTCTCTCTCTCTCTCTCTCTCTCTATCTCTCTATCTCGCCAGTCGTTCTCGAAGGGCTTCCACTACTTTTGTTTTTTTTTGCAAAAACAATTTTTCCATTTCTTTTTTATCATGCCAGGGCAAGTCATATTCTCCTCTTTTCTCTTCTTCCAACCGTCATTAAAACTGATTTGTTTCCTTTTTATGTTCAAGCTGCGTCATCTGCAATTAAATTTTCGTCATTTCCAATGATTCTTTAGCATTTTCAGCAAATTTCAATGTCGAGCAATTGCTGTAATTACGTCGCCATTTATCACATCTGATGGCAACTCTAACTCTCGTTTGACTGCATTTCCAGCAGGTTTGCCTTGGTATTCTTCTTTAAGCCCCAAAGTCACTTCTTTTAATCCAGAAAACTCAAAGTGACTCAACGACCTAGTACTGCACCAAGTGCTGTTTAAAACAACTGAATTCAACATCCGAATTAAAGGCATTAAAACATTACACTCGCCGCCTTCAAATCCAACAACACTAATTCGAAATTGGAATTATCAAATTAATCGCGCAAGAGGCCTCAATGTGTTATGGATCAGGCGATGCCACATCAAAATATTTTAAGAACGAAGCTGATATCCAAAATATTTATTATTTTAAAGGCAGAAGTGTAGTGGATTTCTCAGGTGACGTGCTGCTGATCAAAACAACTCGGCTTTAAGCAAAACAGAAATTATTTAAACATTGCAGTCGAAACACAAGCAACTGAAAGCGAACGTTAAAATAACTTAACTATTGAAAACATAACTGAGCCCGCAGAGCAATTCCAGTTCCAATAACATTCCATGAACGCACTCCTTGACAATGTGTCAATTCAAACGCAGGTTCTTTCAGGCTGGAGACATTTCGGAGAGAACTGTCAGCCAGGAAATATCTGTTGAATCCTGGAATATTTTTTCGACTGCAACAACATCTGACACAACAAAAGCAGCAGCATCTTCGTGTCACAACTAAACCAGAGGAGCAAAACTAAAACCTGAGCTGGGAGAACTGGGCACTCCCCTGCCCATTGGGAATGTAGACATTTCACCACCTCTGCTGTTATGGCGTATCATGAAAAGCAAAGGACAAAATCAGTTTTTTTTTGCCAAAGTGACAGCATTGGAAATTGAGATGATTGGGTTTTTAAATTCCTAAAAATGAGCACGTGCACGCGAAGAATGCTGCTTATCTAAAACATGACAGATGTAAGAAATATAGTCACAGTTATCATTCTGTCTTGACTTTTTGGTGTTTCCATATCTCTGGGAGAACATGTCCAGATTTCATTTTATATGCATCCATCAAGCATTGTATGTTGTAATCGACATTACATTTCGATTGATTCCTTCATATATATTCCAAACCTGAAGAGAAAGCAACGAAAAGATATCTCCTGTTTTTGAGCTATTTTACTGTTTTTGCCCTAAATAAGTATTAATCTATCGTTACACCTAAAATTAGTTATGCCTTACAATTTGACACAACAAACAAAAGGAGAGAAAATGTGTATTTTAAAACTAATCCACTAATTTCATGTATGTGACCATTCACATTTCACAGCACTACATTGGCAGTTTCAGGTCAGCAGAAGCAGAAAGCTTCACAGTGTTCATTGCGTGAAGTGAGGATTCGCCTCGAATGCACTGAAAACGTTTTAATCATCATGTTAATTTTAAAGGAGTCTCTACACGTTTTAGGGTAAACAGAAGTTCTTTTCGTACTCCCCAACATCTGTTCAACTGTGGCATTTGCACTTAATGGACAGCAATAGACTGCCACATCCCAATTTGCCATTTTTTGTTGGCAGAGGTTTCGAGTTCTGGAAGTTGGTGGGATGTTCGAAGCAGCAAAATCAATCAGATAACTAGTTGCTGGATTTAAAGTAATTCAGTCCATGGTTATCAATGTCTTAAATCCTTGGTGTCGTCTGATGAGAGCAAACATGTTTCGCTGTTATCAGTGATCGTCCCTCCATTATGTTAGGATCGTTGCTACTAATGTCTGAACATGACAGAATCAGAACAACTTTGAAATTAAAAAAAGTTCATAATCTCGTGTTATCGTGACGGTAAGAATGCTGCAGCGAGCATCCTCCGAATTTTCGGTTCATTTTCTTTTTTCTTCTTTATTTAATCTCTTTTCTCTGATATTGCTCCTTCGCTGATCTCAGTCTGGCCTATCTGCAGCTCATGGTAGATCCCACTCTGTTCTCTCGGCAGTTCGCAGCCTGGTCTCTCGGTGGTTCATGGTTGTACCCGGCCTGGTCTCATGGCGGCAAGATGAGCTTTCTCTTTTCAGTTTATGGCGGTGTCTCAGCTTCACATGCGAGTGGATTCTGCCCAGGCACGTTGTCGAGGCAACGGGGCTTTTAGCAGCAGTGACAGAATCTATGGTGGAGGCGTCGACAACAGAGCAAGATAAGCGAAGGACTCGTTAAGGTCTGCTGAAGTTTTAACTTATTTCTTTCTTATCTTCGTCTAAATGATGAAAACGAATTGATGTGAACTACAATTGGTTTCTCTATTTTTCTACTATTCTATCAACTAATACTTAGCTTTTCAACGCGTCTTTTCTCTACGTCGTTTATGTCAACGGAATTTGTTTTCACAATCCGAGGTTCCTTGTCACCTGTGATGATACCACGTATGGCAACTGTATACAATTTTCGCTGCAGTGCTGTACTTCTGCACTAGAATACGCATGACTATAAAAGCTAAATTAAAAATGGATCATTCAGCTCTCTCTCAAAAAGGAATTGTTGTGCGAGAATTGTTATGAACGTTTAGTTGTGGACTGTAGCATCAAGACAGAGGGAGAGATTGTCAGGTCTGACTCAAAGCGGAGGCTGTGCTAAAAAATTAAAAATGTCAGACTTGTTTGAAACGAATACCTGGAGTTGCGTTGATATGGAATAAAAACAAATTGAAATTCGGCCAATCAGTTTAAATTATGCACCAGTTAAGAAAATCCAATCGAATTTGAATTTAATTGTTTGATAACACCAAACCAATGAAACGAACCGATGCTTTGGGGTATTAAGCCGAATGTTCTTAACAGTTAGGAAGAACGGCACACAGCCCCAACAAAACAGACTGTCAGCTGAATAGTTCTCTGTAACATTATTAAAGTTGTGCAGCAGGCGACAGAAGAAAAGACGACAGCAGAAAATGCAGCCATGAATCTTCAGAGGAAAATCAACCAAGAAGAATGGATAACTTGCTGGGTTTTGTAATGTAAGAGTTAATTTTCCGAAATCATACTCGCCTTATTTTTAGCAGAGCAGTACCATAGAATGGCACTTCAAGAAAGGGCTAAAAGTCAGCGTTTGGAAGCAGATTGTGGTTTTAATGTTCTCTGTTGGACTGAAATAATACAAGTGTTAATTTTTTACTTTAAAAAGTGAAATCTGGGATAGTTCTTTGCCTCTCGAAATTTAAAAGATTGTGCTACAAGACGAGTTTCTCTGTGGGTCTGGTTTAAATCAGCAGAGGAGCTTTCCCCTTGTCGTAACACAGCAAATGTGACTTGGCCATGAAAGGTGAAGGTAGTGGTTTATGGTATGACTGTGATGTGGCAATTTAAATTAGTGTACCATAAAGACAAACAAGGATCTCGCGCTCCAATTTTTTTAAAAGAGTGATTTCAGCCTTTCAGTTACAGAGGCGAACGACATCGGGGCAGGCAGGAAGTGGAGTTGACACCACAGGCAGATAATCCGTGATCTTATCAAATTTTTGAACTGTTATGTGAGCCGGAGAACTTACGTCAGTTTTAAGTCAAACAGTCATGATTTAATGAGAATACCAAAAGGTAATTTTGTAGAATGATCCCCAGCTAGGTATTCAAAATCTTCATTCCACATTGAGTATCAGTAGCGAACGATTTGTAGATTGGATGGAAGTGTAGATTTGACGTGACAAGTCGATAAACGAAGATTTTCACGAAGAAAAGTCCAAGCTATAGTTACATAGTGTTCATCCCGTCAACTACATATGTTTATAAAACACTTTATTTCACTTTTCTCTCAAACGTGGTTTATCAATTTTCACGTTATTAATAGATTCAATGTCCACAGCTTTTCTCCATTTCTGAACAAGTTTTTTCACTCATCTTCCGACTTTTCATTGTTTACTTCCCCACAGCACACTAGCTGTGACGAGCCAGCTCGTAGTAAGTCGTCTCAAATGAGGAGATTCTAATCTTCCGGCTATGTATTCTCACACTTATCCCCGGACGACTGAGAAGAAATAAAGTACCCCAGTTCACCGATACGCAAGTACCTCTCAAGATATTCATAAAAATCGTGTCTTCCCTCTCGAAAGACACCATCTCCTGACGTATATCTTTTTTTTGGAAATAGCTGCTGGGATTAGAATATGATTATTCACCATGTACTCTGTTGGAAGTTCAAATTGTTTTAAACGTCTGGATGTGACTTTCAGAGAATGTGGGTATTTTTGCTCAGTGTTTGTACTCTGAATAACAACTGCGACAAGATACTCGTTTCATGTCGAACACAAATAAGATACAGAGCAGAGCACTTTCCAAATTGTTCAGACCTAATTTCCCAGAACATATCGGCACAACTTACATTCAGAGGAATGCTTTCTCTTCTTTGTTCCCATCGGACCTTCTAGGTATGTTCTGATGGGCTGTTCAACATACAAAGTTTCTGATGGATTTAATTAAAAATGGACAAGGAGAAAAGCATTGGGGAAACTAAGGCAACACACAAGCAAAATGACTGTGCTATTAAACATGCCACAGAGTCCAGACTGTCTGCAGCGACCAACAGAAAGTTTGCAATCAGCATGACAGTTGAAGGCCTAAAATATAAACCTGAATTTGAGGGTGAAATGAGTCAGCTCGATCAGAAACACCGAGGTGTATCCCAGTCAAAGGGGCGCCTCACACGCTTATTTGGAAGCGGCCACGTGCACCGAGCACCTGCTGCAATGGATATCGAAGGATCATCCTTCCATCAACATGACTGTCAATGCCTTGTTTGATTCAATCGATCAGCCTGTATCTTCGTACACCGTGATCTGTTACATTCATGCGCAGATATATGTTCAGACAGCATGTAAGTATGCCAATCTTGACTGAATGCTTTCCACTTTGAGAAGCTCGATGTTTTGTTTCCGCTGATGTGAAACAACCATCATCAGTTCCCGCGCTGAACAACTGCAGGCCTCACAGTAGCTAACTTCCGTATAATCAAAGATGGACCTTACCACAGGAGATCCCCATAATGTAAAAGCAGAGCAGACAAATGCGGCAAAAGACGGGCTGATGTAGGAGTTTCCTGGTGGGCACCCAAAAGTAAGCAGCCAATGCTGGCAGTCTAAGTCAGTCAAACATAGAGGAAATTAGGCAAGCACAACGCTTTAATGATTCCTTAAAAAACAAATTATGGGAAAAGTTTATCCAGATGCCTTTGCCAGATGGAAGCGTTCCCTCCACGTTGGTGACTGGTTATTTCTAAAATATATAGAAGCCAGGAACCAAATTTTACTAAATCATATAGGCACGTGCACCATGGACGAAAGGCCACTACAAGACAATTAAAATCAGTGTGTTGGTGACCCGAGTTGCATAGAGATGCAGCACATAACAAAGGGAATTGTTTTGGCTCCGTCTAAAACAATACACACAATTTCACGCGAAGGGGAGAACTAAGAAGTGGAAGGGCACAGGATAATACTTGAAATTCACTTCACAGGCCCCTTGCCAACGTTTGGCAATGGATATACCTGCATTCTGATCATCACTGGCACTGTCACAAAATGGGTCGATGCTTTCCTTGTTATTTAAATACAATCAAAGCAACAGCACATATCATAGCACAGAAAGTATTTAGAGGATGGGGTCTACATCGCAGTAACAAGTCAGATCAATGAATCCATTTCAAAGGCTGAGTCATGCAAATTGTGATAACTATGCTTGGTATCAAGCAGAAATTCCACATTATATACTAAACAATTCTATGGGTTCGTGGAAAGCATGAACCACAACCGAAAATGGATGATTACGAAGACGTTGCAGCAGAATAAGAAAAGCTGGGAGACAATATTTCCGTGTAGCCTCATGAGGGTATGCATCACCATCGTCGGATCTCCAGGACAAACCTCACACATTGTCATGACAGGCCTCCCCCTGAACTGAGACGAATACCTGTATGGCTTAAAACTCACAGAACCGAAATTCACTGCATTGGTTCCCATATAAGCAGTGCAGGTTCACACTTAGAACATCAAGACCACTCAGTTAAATGCGCCAGTCAAGTTAAGGGCGAGAAGGAACGTGAGCAAAGCGTACTTCGATAACAAAGTTTACTCTTATTTTTGTATTTGATAAATCTCTGGAAAGTGCCATTTTCTCATGTGCTATCTGCATCAGTTTAGTTGCTCCAGTATATGTTCGGCTAAGCTTGAATCGGCATGGTCCTGTCGTCACTGCCTTTTATGTTGTGAGCCATCACAACAGCATCAAAAGGAGATCCTTGACCTTGAGGGGATCGCAAAAACATGACGTTTATGATGAATTTCAAGAAAAATGGACAAATAGAAAAGAATTATTGGTACCTGAGGTGAGCCTGAACAAAAATAACGGTGCTATTACGCATGCTGCATCATCCAGACAGGCTGCAACTACTAACAACCAGTTAGCAATGAATCCGGTAGTTGCAAACCTATCACATCCACCCGAATCTGATTGGAATGTCATCGTCAGGGCGAACGGAAAAGTAGAGGTGTGTAACAGATACAAGAGCGCATTACACTCTGAAATGGAGAGTTCAACATTTTCCCAGCACCTGCAGTCATGGACATCTAAGGACCGCCCTGCCATCAACATGTCAATGCCTATTTCAGCCCGATTACTCAGCGTGATCTGGCCTGATTGTCCCATTAGTGAATAGTGGAAATTCATTCAGATGAGTACGAATATCCTTGAATATAAGAATTGAGATCAAGTCACGTCTAGGCGGTCAATTAAGAATAAACACACAGAAGAAATTGCATCTGAATTCTTTGGGATAACACTAAATGTAAAAGCGAAATGGAGCAAGGCCAAGTTCTAATGTGGTGGTAAGTTTTTATCACATACTTACAATGTGGAAATATATCATTCTGGCTGACAGGTCCACACTGACCCTCTGAAGCGTATCCCACCGAGACCCACTTCCCTCCCTGTGAGTGTACATTTCCCGTGACTAATGCACTTCAGCTGAACACCGCAGGTCACTACAGGCACTTTAGCAAGGCCAATTCACTGAACCAGCATATCTTTGGCCTGTTGGACGAAACTGGAGCACCCGGACAAGACCCATGCAGAAATAGGAGAATGTGCCAACGCCACGCAGATGGTCGGCCGAGACTGTTATCAAATCTCGTTCTATGGCACTGGATAGTTTGCTCCGTCTTCAGTTCCATTGCATTCTGTTCAAGTGTACTATTACGGATGCACTCAACAAACCCGTCCCCAAGGCTGCCCGGACAGCGCCGTTTCGAACAGTCAATCTGAGATTAAAATCCCCCTGATAATTGCCATGTACTTTTTTACAGGCATTATTTATTTGTTTAGTTATTGCCAGGGCAATCTGAGGTCTTCATTTGGTGTCCTTTTGACTATGCAGAAAAGTGAAATTTTATGTCTTTGACTTTTTAATTTCCACCCAAATGGATTTCAACTAATTATGATGTCGTTCTTGAATATCAGAGCTGCACCACTTCCCTGACCTTCCTGTGTGTCCTTCCGAATACTCTGAACGCCTGGAGATGCAACTCTCCATCGTGACCATTCTGTAACCATGTCTCCTTAATGGCAACTAAATTATTTTCATTCGCGATGAGTTGTGCCGTTAACTCATTAATCTTATTACGAATTCAGATAAAGTGCCTAATGGTACTATTCATACCCTCATGATTTCCAAGATATCTCATAATATTTCCTGTGTTAGCCATCCTTTCTTACTTCTTTCCATAGTGTGAATTGTACTTAAACCCTCCTGCATACATGCAAATCGGCTGCTTCTCTTTTTTAATTGTTATACATCTTGTCGTAGTCCCTTTCCCTCGCCCCTCACCAAGTCCCTATTTTAAAGTTCGCGAGAGCACCCTATTTATACTTCCGTTTGAACGGGTTCCAGATCGGTTCAGATGTAGACTGTCCCATCAATACAGATCTCCCCTGGTTCCAAAAGTGATGCCAATTCCCAAGAAATGGAATTCTTGACATTTGACACCCGGACATGATATGCCGATGGTCACTTTTTTGTAATACCTAACATGTTTTATCTATTTGACTGTATTTGTGTTATCAGCTTGGAAGTCTCCTTTTTTTGCTCAAACGTAACTCGGATTAATTCCCACTTGGAGTACTGCAGTCTGATGTGATCAGCACACCTTGGAAGCATATATTGAACTTGATCAACGTGTGATGTTCTCTTCTGTGTATGTCAATTACACCCAATGAACTGTTCAAATCATTAATTCCATTAGTTGGTGCATACTCTTGTTAACATAAACATTGCAAGGGAACACTGAATCATTTTTCTTAACGCTAGAAGCATCCAGAGCCTTGGGGGGGGGGGGGTAATGTAGCATAACTTAACGACACTATTTCTTGGACTTCAGGACTGACGTTATTCAGAAGATTACAGAAAATATGTCTTGATTTGTGGAGAACTTCGTAAGCTGCAGTGTCATCTGATCGAAATCATCAATCAAATAGAATATTTCTAGAGATGGCATATCCACACATTGGGGGTTCTAGAACTGAGGGCATGATCTGTGATTTATGAGGAGACTGTTCAGGCGAAATATTCGGAAGAGCTGCTACACGCAAGTGGTCAATATGTTTGGAACACTCTGGCATAAATGGCAGAGGTTGCTGCCTCAATTACTCATTTCAAATCTGCATGAATGACTTTTGTATCACGCTAAGTTTTAAGGGTATGAGCTAAAGAAATTTGCCGATACACTATTAATTTTGGCCAAAATGCTGCAGAAATATTTTATGTTTCGGAACATAGAGCCATAGAGATGTACAGCATGGAAACAGACCCTTTGGTCTAATCATTCCATGCAGACCAGCTATCCCGACCCAATCTTGTTCCAACTGCCAGCAATCTGCCCATATCCCTCCAAGCCCCTCCTATTGATAAAAAAAAATCCAAATGCCTCTTAAATGTTTCAATTCTGCCAGCCTCCACCACTTCATCTGGCAGCTCATTCCATAGAATAACGACATTCTGTGTGAAAACGTCACCACTTACCCTTTCACCTCTCACCCTGAACCTACGCACTCTCGTTCTGGACGACCCAAAGCCCGAGGGAAAATAATTTGCTTGCTTATCCTATCCATGCCCCTAATTATTTTGTAAACCTGTATAAGGTCACCCCTCAGCCTCCGACGCTCCAGGGAGAACACCCCCAGCCTATTCAGCTTAGCCCATTAGCTCAAATCCTCCAACCCTGGTAGAATCCTTGTAAATCTTTTCTGAACCATTCCAAGTTTCACAATATCATTCCGAAAGTAAGGAGACAAAATTGCACGCAACATTCCAACATTTGGCTAACCAATGTCCTATACAGCCTCCACATGACATTCTAACTCCTGTATTCAATACTCTGACCATTAAACGAAAGTAAACCAAACGCCTTCTTCACTATCCTATACAACTGCGACTCCACTTTCAAAGAGCTACAAACCTGCGTTCCAAATCTCTTTGTACAGCAACACTCCCCGGGACCATACTATTAAGTGCATAAGGCCTGCTGAGATTTGCTATCCCAAAATGCCGCATTTATCTGAGTTAAACTCCATCTGCCACTTCTCTGCCCCTCGGCCACCTGGTCAAGAACCTGTTGTAATCTGAAGTAACTATCTTCGCTCTCCACTATACCTCCAATTGTGGTATCATCAGCAAACGTACTAACTGTATCTCTTATGATTGCATCCAAATGATTTTTGTAATTGACAAAAAAAGTAGAGGGCCCAGCATCGATCCTTGTGGCACTCTGCTGGTCATAGACCTCCAGTCCCGAAAAACTACCCTCCATCACGACCATCTATCTTCTTCCTTTAAGCCACATCTATATCCAAATGGCTAGTTCTCACTGTAGTCCGTTAGATCGAACCTTGCTAATCAGTCCCCCATGGGGAACCTTGTCGAACGCCTCACTGAAATCCATATAGATCACGTCTACCCCTCTGCACTCATCATTCCTCTTCGTGACTTCTTAAAAAAAAAACTCAATCAAGTTTGTGAGACATAATTTCCCACACACAAAGCCATGTTGACTCTCCCTAAGCAGTCCTTAACATGCCAAATACATGTGCATCCTGTCCCTTAGGATTCCCTCCAACAACTTGCCAACCACTGGCGTCAGGTTCACTTGTCTATATTTCCCTGGCTTGTCCTAACCACCCTTCTTTCAAAGTGGCAACAAGTTAGCAAACCTCCAGTCTTCTGCCACCTGACTTGTGACTATCGATGATACAAAAATCTCAGCAAGGCCCAGCAATAACTTATCTAACTTGCCACAGAGTTCTAGGGTACACTTGATCAGGTCCTGGACAACTATCCACCTTTATGCGTTTCATGACATCCAGCACTTCTTCGTCTGTAATCTCGACATTTTGCACGGTGTCACCATCTATTTCCCTACAGTCTATATCTTCCATATCCTTTTCCACAGTAAACAGTGATGCAAAATATTCGTTTAGTATCTCCCCCATTTTCTGCATTTTCACACAGAATCCGCCTTGCTGATCTTTGAAAGGCCCTATTTTCCCCCTAGTTACCCTTTTGTCCTTAGCGTATATGTAAAAACAAATTCGATTCTCCTTATTTCTATTTGCCAAAGCTATCTCAAGTCTCATTTTGGCCGTCCTGATATCCCTCTTCAGTATACTACTAATGCCTTTATACTCTTCGAACGATTCACTCGTTCTAAACTGTTTTTACCTTACATATGCTTCATTCTTTTTTCCGAACCGAACTCTCAATTTCTCTCGTCATACAGCATTCCCTATCCCTACCCACCTTTTCTTTCACCCTGAGAAATATGCTTTCTCTGGATTTTCGCTATCTAATTTTTGAAGGCTTCCCATTTTCCAGCCGTCCCGTTACGTGCGAACATCTGCCCCAATCAGCTTGTCATCTCTGATGACAAGAGCTTCATTTTACTTCACGATCCGAAATCTCTATGTTTAATTTTGAGACAGGAGGAGACTACGAGTGTACAGACTGAGGGGAACGACAATTTGGAAAATTTCTAAGAGGTCAATCATGCACCATTGCGGACTGGCAGGTGTGTTAACGAGATATGGAGGGTGCTGAAGGACAAGGGAAGACGAAGAGAGTGGACAATGAAGAGACTAATCGAGCACAACGACAGACAAATTGATTTTACGAACGTTCATAGGATGTTTACATGCGCAAACTATATTCTAAATTTGGAAAGGTTCGATAGGAGGGCGAGCTGATCGGAAAAATAGTGTCTGCAGACAATATTATTAATCATTATGTCCAATGATTGTCTAAAAATCAACATATTCTATCCATATCTACTTTTAATCGTTGTGTCCATCAACATTTAATAACCAAATTACTGTCCAAGCTTTCCCAATAAGACAGCGACTGCAATGTTAAAATGGAACACAATGTGGAAAAATAGAATGACATGCAATTTGATTGGAGGAACAGGGGCATAGACTATTTTCTAAATGACGAAGATCTTCGGAGTTGTGACGAGCTGATAGACCTGTGAGTCCTGATTCGGTATTTTCTTTAGGTTGGTTTGCAATTTCACTTGGAGGGAAGGAAGACAAATGAAATGTCAACATTCATTTTGAACGTGCTAGAATGAAAATGCGTGGATATACTGCTAATGCTGTGTAAGGTTCCAGTCCGACCAGATTTGGAATACCATGTGTCAATTAATCTAAATCATCTTTGGGAGTCAGGGCATAACATGGGAACGAGGAGCAGGCCTTAATTTTGCCTTTTGATTAAATGAGTGATCATAGTGAAGGGATATAACAACAAATTTTTGAATTGTCCTCTGAACCTATTCTGTGTCACGACGTAGATTCCAGTGTTTGTGCAGCAACTCAGGAGCTGTAGAATAAATCCGAATTCTTGGACATACACAGGCACATAAATCATATAGCCCAAATTATCCATTCGTTCAAGCATTGAATTCACGGCAAACACTGCCCACAGCAGGATGAAGTTGCCTGAAATCAGAAACAGAAGAACAATTGATTTTCTTCGATTCTCCATCTCCGTGTCTCTGGGACACTCCCCATTGTTGTGAGTCCGGAGTCTCCTGCGGGCTCTGCTGCTCACTACAATATGTCTGACGGTGAAAATGTTGAGCAGCAAAATCAGAACGAATGGGAGACAGGGTGAGAGAATGTAGTGAACAATTTCAATTATGGCCCATAACTCTAAGTTGTCATCACTCAATTCTATACCACAAAAAATAGGATGATTAGATAAACCATAATTACTGTTATACATAAAATACCAGCTGATATTATTTAAACTGCTCAGTGCAGTCACTGTTCCGAGAACCACAGCCGCTTTTTTCTCATTACAATATTTCGTTTTGAACTTTTGACAACGAATGGCTACCAAGCGGTCGAAGGTAAATGCAACTGTGAACCAGACTGAGCAATCGGATGCTGCATAAAGCAGGACAGCATGAATGTTGCACGCATGTATATTCCGCAGGAAAGTGAAGACTTCCGGATAAACAATTGGAATATGTCTCAATATCAGGTCAAGGATTACCACCAGTAAATCTGCGATTGCCATGTTCATCAGATAGAGAGTGACACATCTGGAGAGTCCACACTTCCCACGGAACAGGATCACAATCGTCACTGTATTAACTGTGGAAAAGGAAACTACGATATAACACTTAACGATTGATGAGGCAAGAAACTGCAATATTCAATGTTCACTTCATCCATAAGTGGTGCACAAGGTTCTTTTTTGGAATGGCAGCCGGTTCCGAGCGGTGTCCCACAGGGTTCAGTGTTGGGGCCACAGCTGTTCACCTTATATATTAATGATTTGGATGAAGAGACTGGGGGCATTCTAGCGAAGTTTGCAGATGATACGAAGTTAGGTGGACTGGCAGGTAGTACTGGGGAAATGGGGAGACTGCAGAAGGATCTGGACCGTTTGGGAGAGTGGTCCAGGAAATGGCTGATGGAATTCAACGTGAGCAAATGTGAGGTCGTGCACTCTGGAAAAAAGAATAAAAGCATAGACTACTTTCTAAATGGTGAGAAAATTCGTAAAGACAAAGTACAAAGGGATCTGGGAGTGCTAGTCGAGGATTCTATAAAGGTAAACATGCAGGTTGAGTCCGTGATTAAGAAAGGGAATGCAATGTTGTCACTTATCTCAAGAGGGTTGGAATATAAATGCAGCGATGTGCTACTGAGACTTTATAAAGCTCTGGTTAGGCCCCATTTGGAGTACCGTGTCCAGTTTGGGTCCACACCTCAGGAAGGACATACTGGCACTGGTACGTGATTCACACGGATGATCCCTGGAATGGTAGGTCTAACATATGAGGAATAGCTGAGGATCCTGGGTTTGTATTCATTGGAGTTTAGAAGATTAAGGGGAGACTTAATAGAGACGTATAAGATAATACATGGCTTGGAAAAGGTGGACGCTAGGAAATTGTTTCCATTAGGCGAGGAGACTAGGACCCGTGGACACAGCCTTAGAATTAGAGGGGGTAAATTCAGAACAGAAATGCGGAGACATTTCATCAGCCAGAGAGTGGTGGGCCTGTGGAATTCATTGCCACAGGGTGCAGTGGATGTCAGGACGCTAAATGTCTTCAAGGCAGAGATTGTTAGATTCTTGTTGTCTCGAGAAATTAAGGGCTACGGGGAGAACGCTGGTAAGTGGAGTTGAAATGCCCATCAGCCACGATTGAATGGCGGAGTGGAATCGATGGGCCGAATGGCCTTACTTCCACTCTTATGTCTTATGATCTTATGGTCTTAAACATGACTGTGCTTCACATTCAAAAGGCATAATCCTCAAAGAGTACCTACCAAATTCGCATTATCTACTCAGATTAAACTAATTATTGTACACATAGTTGCAGGAGAAAGTGACAGAACGTGTGGTATTCGAAAAGCACAGCCAGTCAGGAAGCATCCGAGGAGCAGGAGAGTCGACATTTCGAGCATAACCTCTTCCTTAGCAACGAGGGAATAGCCCAATAGGCTGAGAGATCAATTGAAGCGGGTGGACGCTGGGTAAGGTAGCAGGGCATGCGATAGTTAGATGGAGATAAGGTATTATGGTGATATGTCAGAAAGGAGGTTGAAGGAATTGGGAGGAAGGAAGATGGACAGTTTGGACAGTTCAGAGGTTGGTGTCGAGTCAGAATGTTGGCTCTGGCATAAGTTAGAAAGAGGGATGATGGCGATTAATGAAACGAGTGAAACATACATTGATCCCCTATGGTTTTAGTGAACAAAAGTGGATGATGTGGTAGTTTTCGTCCATGTGTTGCGTGGCTAGATGTTTGGTGTGGAGGAGGTCCAGGATGTACATGCCCTCGGCGGAGTGGGAGTGGGAATAAAAGTGTTTGGCCACAAGGCAATGGGGTTTTTCGTGCATGTGTCTCAGAGATTATCTCTGAAACGTTCTGCAAGGAAGAGTTCTGACTGCTTCAGTTGGAGGAGAGCATATCGACAGCAACAGATATAGTATATGATGTGTGTGGAAGTCAAGTCAAATCTCTGTCGGTTGTGGAAGGGTCCTTCGGGGCCTTGGACTGCGGTGAGTATGGAAGTGTAGGCGGAGGTTTTGTACTTCACCCGGTGGCAAGGGAAGATGCTGGGAGAAGATAGTCGGTTAGTGGGGGTCTTGGACCTAACGAAGGAGTCCCGGAGTGAATGGCCCCTGTGGAGTGCAGGTCCGGGTGGGGTGCGAAATATATTTCTGGTGGTGTGGTCTGTTGAAAGTAGTCGCAATGGTCGAGGACGACGCGTTGTATTTGCTGGTTTTTGGGGCAGAAGGTGAGGACCGGGGGGCTCTTTTCCTGCTGTGATTGGATGGGTGTGGTTCAAGGCAATGCGTAAAAGAGGAAGAGATGTACTGGACGGAGACTTCGACAAATGGTGAGGGAAATTGCTTTGTGTTGAGTCTGTCAACGGAAACGAAGACGAAGAGGTATAAGAAAGAGAGGAATGTGGCCGAGATGGTCCAGTTGAATTTGTAGTCAGGGAATAAATTGTTAATAAAATTCTTGAACATTTCAAACTCCTGATGGGAGCACGATATGGCGTTGATACAGAGGAAATGGCTGGGAATAGTGCCGATGCAGCTGCGGAAAATTTACTGTTTCCAGTACTTGAGGAGGAGGCAGGCACAGCTGAGAACGATGCTTGTGTCTCTGGCTACCAATCAAGCCAGCAGACAAAGCGGGCACAATGATAGTTTGGCGCATCAATCTCCACATAGCTGAAAACAGGCACCAACTCACGGACACCTTTTCCGACTGCCCATTCAGTCATGAGCTCACCTGCCAACACCAACCTATCATGTGTTAGCCTTAAAGCTCATAGTCCGGGGACAATGCACTGCCCGGTTCTATCTCCGACCCAAATTCAGAAACCTGACTGCCCTGGTTGACCTAATGTCTCACCCAGCTCCTCCCCCAAAGAACATACCCCAACATACCTTGGCATCAATCTGTCCAGCTTGATCTAGGATCTCCTCGTGTATGTTCGGGATGCCACCACCTCCAAGACTTCCATTTCTCTGGCTCGCAAACTTCATCTTCAGATATTCTTCTCTAAAGACGAAGGCCTCCAACCCTCCGTTTCGTCGTCAAGCGATGATCCAAATCCCCTACTTCTACTGAAACGTTCGTCTGAGTGGTTGAAATGGACCTCACCCTCAAACAAATCTCCTTTCAACTCTCCCACTTCCTCGAGGGAAAAGGGGTAAACATAAGCATACGCATCGGCCCCAGCAGATCATGCCACGTTCTCTGGTACATAGAGCAGTCCATCTTCCGCAGCTAAACTGACACCAATCCCCAACATTTACTGCGCTTCAGCAATGACTCGATCGGTGCCGGCTCATGCTCCTGTGAGCAGCATGAACAGTTCATCAACTTCACCAGTACCTTGCACCCTGAACTCAAATTTACGTGGATTGTCTCGGGCACCTTTCTCCCCTTCCTGGACCTCTCCATCTTCATTTCTGTTGACAGACACAAAACAGACATCGACGTCAAGCTCACTGCCTCCCACAGCTACCTGGACGGCATCTCTCCCCATCCTGGCATTTGTAAAACGCTATCCATTCCTTCCAATTTATCTGTCGCATCTTGTCCCAGGAGGACTAATTCCACAAAAGAAATTCTCAATGGGAAATTCTTCAATGACAGCAAATTCGCTCCCGCTGGTCGACGATGCTCCAGTGCATCATTCCCATTTCGCTGACCTCTGCCCTTGAACCCTACCTCTTCAATATGATCACGGACAGAACTCCCCGCTCCTCAACTTGCATCGCACCAATCTCCACATTCAATATAACATCTTCAGCAATGTCCGCCACCTGGGATGCATTTCACTTTCCACTGCTACCTGCATTCCACAGAGATAATAACTACAAAGACTCCATTGTGAGCGCTACAGCATCCACCACCGCATCGTCCGCACCTGGCACCTTTCCTTGACACCACGCAAAGAGGAAAACTTGCGCCTACACCTTCAAACTCACTGCCGTCCTTGGTCCTAACTGATCCTTTCGCATTTGCACAGAGATTTAGCTTTGCTTCCAGACACATCATCTGTTGTCTCCGTTGGTTTTGGTGTGGCATACTCGACATTGGGGCGACAGGACAGCTACTTGCGGAACGTTTCTGAGAACATCTCTAGGAAACATGGACTAAATAATCCCATCTCCCTGTTGCAGAAAACTTTATCTCCCCCTCCCAACCATAAAAAAAACATGCAAGTCCTGGACATCCTCCAGCGGCAGACTCTAGGCACCCAATACCTGGAGGAAGAATGCCTCAACTACTGCCCATGGGACCCTCGAACCACACGGGATCGATACAGATTTCACAAGTTCTTCACTTTTCATCCATCCCACTCGCCACCCTATTCCGGAGCCAACCTTCCAACTCAGTTCCGCCCTATTGACCTGTCCTAAATCTTCATTTTTCTACCCACCAGTTTTCTCCAACAGCCTTTTCAAACAATCTCCATCATCGCGCACCTCCATCAAAGAATGGCATTCTCAGTTACCTTCCCCAGCATCACCCATTTATCTCTCAGGCCCCTTGGGCCAGCCCTTCATTCGTGATGAACAGCTGATGTTCAAAACGTCAACTCTCCTCCACTTTGCATGCTACCACAACACCTGTGTTTTCCAACACCACATGTTACGACAAGGGGTACATTCTGACAGTGTTTAAGTGTTAGCTTATCTGAATTAATGAGTGTTTTGCATTGATTGTGTGTGTGTGTGTGTGTGTGTGTGTTTATGTGTATGTGTCTGAGAGAGAGATAGAGAGTTCGAAAAGGAGAGAGAGAGAATTCCTCTGTGCATTTGGGAAACAATCTGAAAGATTTTATGTGAGTGATTGTGGGTGTATGCAGTTTTGCAAGAGCGAGAGTCGGTGGGAGAGAGTGTGTGTGTGTCTGTTTGACTGATATGCTGTCATATTAAATATATTGAATCTACTGACGCCGAATTCTGATCCAAGTATTCACGGTCTATCGAACAAATATAGCCAACTACTGCAGAGGATTTCAGATTATCCTTTCACATTTGTTCGTAGATAATTAGATCCACAGCCATGAAGATAAAAAGCAGAGAATCAATCGAATTCGTCTCCGGTAAACTATGCAGACAGTGTAATGTAGTCTGGTCTAACAAAGCTTTACACTTCATCATATATACCAAGGGGAGTAAGAAGGAATCAACAATCCATCTACGAGCAAACGTGGATCAGGAAACAGTTCAGCACAATAAGTGAAGAGTACAATACGGTTTAGAAATTTGATAAGGACACTGCGCACTTACGGGGGACACTGACAGCAGCAAGTATTGGGTAGTATATCCTCTCAAAATCCTGAATTCTACTTTGGATGTAGAAGGCCCCATTAATCAATGAAGATGCGACGGAGGATACTTCAAGAATGTATGAATAGAAATCATTGAAATCCATGACGTATTTTCTGCCAGTGGGAGGAGGGTAGTTCTGTGCAGTTAAGCCAGGAATCCTTTTATGCAGCAAAAAGAGAAATCCCTGAGAGACTTCACTCATTAATTATGGAGTCGACATTAATTCATCTTCAACTCCTGGGTTCCGCTAACAGGATTGTTTACTCCATGTACAGTCACTGAGCAGATGACTTCAGTTATCCATAGGAATCCAGATGTCTCTTTGTTTGTTAAACTGAAATGAGCTTGTCAATCTAAACTCAGAAAATTACAGAGTGTATAAGTCACCTCATTGCTGACTTCATGCGTGAGAAGTGCACCCAACTCCAGTTCCTCGAGAACCAAGTCAGGGAACAGCAAGTGGAACTGGATGAACGTCGGATCATTCAGAAGGCGGAGGCAGTTATTGTGAGGAGTTACAGGGAGTTAGTGACTCCACAGCAACGCGACGATGGTAGATCGGTTAACGTCAAGAGTAAGGCAGTGACGATTCAGTAGTGCAGGGATCTTCTGTGGTGATTCTCCGCAACAAGTATACCATTTTAGATACTGTTGGGGGAAAGACTAATCAGGCGTAAGTGATGGGGAAGAGGTCGCTTGTGCAGTGTCTATCCCCGCTGCTCAGTCGGGAAGGGGAAGAGGAGAACAGCTTTCATCATTGGACAGTCCATAGTAAGGAGAAGAAATAGGAGTTTGTGTGGGAAAGAGAGTAACACACGATTGGTTTGTTGCCTCCCAGGCGTCAATGTCCGTGATGTTGCAAGGCTTAGAAAGTGTGAACGCTGGGAAATCGTTTCTATTAGTTCTCCCTCAACCTTCTAAACTCTGATGAAAACGATCTCACGATCCTCAGCCGTTCATCATATGTGAGGCCCAACATTCCAGGAATCATCCGTGTGAAACCCCGCTGGGAATTCTCCAGTGCAAGTACGCCCTTCCTGAGGTGTGGGGCCCAAAACTCGACATAGTATTCTAAATGCGTCCTAACCAGAGCTTTATAAAGTCTCAGTAGCACATCTCTCCTTTTACATTCCAACTCTCTGAGAAAAATAACAAATGTACATAGATCTGAGAAAGTCGACACACACACTGATGCAGTTGTTTAGAAGGCATGTAGATTGGTGGCTTTTGTTAGTAGAGGGATTGAGTTTCAGAACCAGGTCGTGCTGCATCTGTACAAAACCCTTTTGCCACCGCACTTGTGTTATTATGTATAGTTCTGGTCACTGAATTATTGGAAAAATGTAGAAGCTTGGGAAGGGTTTCAGAGGATATTTCCGAGGATGCTGCCTGGTGTGGAGGAAAGGTCTTACGAGGAACGTCTGAGGGACCGAATGCTATTTTCGTTGATCAGAAGAATTGAGGTGGACTTGGTAGAGACTAACAAGATGATCAGAGGGTTGGACCAGGTGGACAGCGAGTGTTTTTTTTTGTTTCTCAGACGGTGTTGGCTAGCGCGAGGGGGCATTGCTTTAAATTGAAGGTTGACAGATATCGATCTGATTTTCGAGTTAGTTTCTTTACTACGATAGCAGTAGGGGCGTGGAATGCACTGACTGCAACAATAGTGGACTCGCCAAATTTAAGGGATTTTAAATTGTCATTGCGTTTTCAGATGGACGAAAATGGAATGGAGGAGTTTAGATGGGCTTCAGATGGGTTTCACAGGTCGGCATAACAACGACGGCCGGAAGGCCTGTACTGTTTCATGTTCAAAGTTCTACGGCAATAAATAATTTTTAAAAATGTATGGTGGAAGGTGAGGAAGAATGTCAGAAATGGAAGCAGGACCTTGTTATCTTGGGAAGTGGGTCGAAAAATGTCAAATGATATTTAAGTGTGTGGTCTTGCATTTTGGAATGTCAAATCAAGGACTGTGTTTCATGGTGAATGGTCGGGCCTTAAGGAGCGGATTGCCACAGAGGAACTTTGGATTTCAGGTGCACAGTTCTCTGAAAATGGAGTCACAGGTAGCCAGGGCAGTGCAGAGAGCTTTTGGAACACTCGCCTTCATCAGTCAGGGCATTGATTATTGAAGTTGGGAAGTTATGTTGAACAGAACATTGGTGAAGACGCACTTGGAGTATTGTGTTCGGTTTTGGTTACCTTGCTGCAGGAAGGATGGTATTAATCTAGAAAGACTGCATCAAAATTTTACAAGAATGCTGCCAGGTCTCAATGGTCTGTGTTATAGGGAGAGGTTGAAAGAGATGGGCTTTTTCACTTGCGTTTCGGAGATTGAGTGGGTATCTAATTTGTCAAGTGAGGCATAGATAGCGTGAATGCAAACAGTCCTTTTCTCAGGGTTTGAGAATCGAGGAAACGAAGACTCAAATTTAATGTCAGAAGGGAAATAATAAAATGGAAACTGAGGTAAACCATTCTTACGCATAGAAATGGTTGCACATGGAATGAGCTACCAGTGGATGTGGTTGAGGCGGGTACATTAGCAACATTTAAAAGTCATTTGGACAAATACATAGATGGAAAAGGATTAGGAGTACATGGGCCAGGTTTAAAGGAAATCGGTTTAGCGTGGATGGACATTTGGTTCGGCATGGATCAGTTTGGATCAAAGGGCATCTCTCCACGCTTTAGTACTCGGTGACTCGATCACAGAAAACCCATTGAATAGAGGTGCACAGTAAAACAAAATCATCGGTACATACAGGAATGCACTAACACATCGAGACAGAATCACAGACATAGAGGCACATAGAAACGCAGACAAAGACACATTCATACATGCATAGAATCATAAATGCACACAGAAAACACGCACACCAGAGGGTGAAACACGCACACCAGAAAACACAACACACACCCCAGACACGCACGTGAAATGGAAGGCTCACAGAAACAGCCACATACGCAAAGTTACACAACACATGCACACAGGGACAGATAGGCATACATATCAACATTTACAAAAACAAATAACACCTCAGGAATCACAAACACACACACACAACACACACCACACACACACACACCCATCCCCCACACACACACACACACAGTCACGGACATTTCCAGGTCGTGCACAACTGCTTTGCAGATTTGGAATAAAGTGGAAACATGTAGCTTTGTTGACTTTACTTGGTATCAAAAGTCGGAGGTGATGCTGACACACTGCTGACACTGTTCATCAGCTCAATTCCCCCACCCTCACTCATTCATACAGAGGTTGTCATCTGTCTAATTTACCTTTCAGGTTATCCTTTCATGCCTTCACCACTTATGCCCACTCATAATCTTCTGAGTCGGCCTCGTTCTCACCCCTTCAGTCAGTGTTGCTGCTTGAACTTCGATAGGTGTTACCATGACTGAATTACTCCCTGCCAACCTTCAACGTCCTAAAGGTTAAAAATACGAGATAATATAAACGTTGCCCTTTGATGTTCAATCGCGTCATCATTATTGTACACCTCGCACTCCCCATCCCTCCGCCCCTCAGCCATCATCTATTTACATTCAGATGCTTCAAATTGAGCCAGAAACTAAATTGGAGTAGCTATCTCAATATACTGGCTGAAGAGAAATTCAGAATCCAGGAATTCTGCTGCGCCTTTCTCAGCTCCTTACTCACCAGCTCCTCATCTCCACCTCCACTTCCCACAAAATTGGTTTATTATCGACAAGGCACAAGTGAATAGTGTCAAACCCACCTGTCTGGATTTTTGCAGCTGCAATTACAATAAGAATATCGACTGGATCCATGACAATAAAGCCCACTTGCTTCGCAAAAGATCTAAAAATGTGTTGCTGGAAAAGCGCAGCAGGTCAGGCAGCATCCGAGGAACAGGAGATTCGACGTTCAGGGCATAAGCCCTTCTTCAAGGGCTTATGCCCGAAACGTCGAATCTCCTGTTCCTTGGATGCTGCCTGACCTGCTGCGCTTTTCCAGCAACACATTTTCAGCTCTGATCTCCCGCATCTGCAGACCTCACTTTCTCCTCGCAAAAGATCTACACATACTCACTCTCTCGGCCACTAAGGCTTAGTAGCAGTGTGTACCATCGACAAGACACAGTCCTTAACACCTTCGAAACTCACGTTCATTTCCATCGAGAAGCACAAGGGCAGCAGATGGATTTGAGCACTAACCCCTGCACGTTCCCCTCAAAGCCACTCACCATATTGACTTGAAATATATCACCATTTATTCTGTGCATTTCAATCAAAATTGTGGAAGACCTTCCCTGATGGAATTACGGGTCTACCCTGAGCACGTTGACTGCATTATTTCAAGAAAGCCGCTCACTGCCACTTTCTTTCGGGGCCAACTACGGAGAGCAATAACTGCTGTCTGACAACGCCTTCCACATCTCATGAATGAATCGGGTGAAGTGTGAGTGAAATATATCGATTGCTCATTCGCTGTCACTCGGACAAAATGCCGTGGCTGCCTCCCTGCCATTTTATTGCTGCTCTGTTTGTGGGGCACGGACTGAGATAGTCTGTGAAGGAGTTCAGCCCCACTCTCCTCAAGGGGTTCAACGTTGGATTGGCAAAAAAACGGCGGAACGATCAATATCGCAGACAATATCCTGCGAATGAAAAGTAATGTAGGAGGATTGAATACAATGATGCTGTGGTTTCAGACGGACCTGTACGTTGGATGTCCTTCTGCCCTCCCCGACTCTGTCTTGCTCCAATCTCGAGAACTGACTGTGGAACTTTAAACTTTATACGAGCATTTAGACATGACTGTAAGAAACAAGGATCCTGACGATGGCAGAGAAAAGTACAATCAGCAAACAGATCACACTGAGGTTCTCTCTCTCTCTCTGTGATGTTTATTTTCTGTTCACATTTAATTGTTATCACTCTCTCTCTCTCCATCATCAATCTCTCAGTCTCAATTCCTATCTCGACCGCAGCTATTTTTTTTCCCTCGCCGTCGTCATTCAAAACCTGTTTTAGTCTTTCTCTGACGGTTTTATTCAAACACACTCAATTCATTACTCAATACCATTTTTTTCAATTATATTTCCATGTAGGTCTCTATATCACTCCGCCTGTTTTTTTAATCACTCAAACCTCTTCACCTTCTTTTTCCATATCTCATTACTCTCTTTCTTAAGCACAATTCTCTCCATGTTGTGCATGATGCTGCAATGCCTATCTCTTTTCTTCTTTCAGCTCTTCATTATTCCCCCTTCTCTATTTCGCTTTCTCACCCCTTTTATCTTCATTCTGCCTTCCTCATTACTCGCTCTCTAACACCTTAACCGTCTGTCTCTTTGTCCTTCATTCCTGTCTCCATCTCCATTTTTAAAAAAATACTTTTATTTACTGCATTTCTTGTCGTTTCCCAGCTCTCCCCTTCCTTTCTCAATCTCCATTATCCTTTTCTCTTACTCCCTCATTGCTCACACTACCTTTATTTCTCACTTTGTCTTTTACTCCTTCTTCTGGATGTCTTAACTTTTCTATTTAGTTCTACATTGCGATGCAGTGTGTATCTCCACGTCCAGCCTCCACTCCCGGACCTTCCCCTGCAACCGCAGGAAATGTAAAACTTGCGCCCACACCTCCTCCCTCACTTCCCTCCAAGGCCCTAAGGGATCCTTCCATATCCGCCACAAGTTCACCTGTAGCTCCACACACATCATCTATTGCATCCGCTGCACCAGATGTGGCCTCCTCTATATTGGGGAGACGGGCCGCTTACTTGCGGAACGCTTCAGCGAACACCTCAGGGACGCCCGGACCAACCAACCCAACCACCCCGTGGCTCAACACTTTAACTCTCCCTCCCACTCCACCGAGGACATTCAGGTCCTTGGACTCCTCCACCGGCAGAACATAACAACACGACGGCTGGAGGAGGAGCGCCTCATCTTCCGCCTGGGAACCCTCCAACCACAAGGGATGAACTCAGATTTCTCCAGTTTCCTCATTTCCCCTCCCCCCACCTTGTCTCTTTCGGTTCCTTCAACTCAGCACCGCCCTCCTAACCTGCAATCTTCTTCCTGACCTCTCCGCCCCCACCCCACTCCGGCCTATCACCCTCACCTTGACCTCCTTCCACCTATCACATCTCCATCGCCCCTCCCCCAAGTCCCTCCTCCCTACCTTTTATCTTAGTCTGCTTGGCACACCCTCCTCATTCCTGATGAAGGGCTTATGCCCGAAACGTCGAATTTCCTATTCCTTGGATGCTGCCTAACCTGCTGTGCTTTAACCAGCAACACATTTTCAACTGCTATCAGTGTTCGCCTCCACAAAATGCCACGTTCCAAGGAGCAAGAGCACAGCTTTCATTCGCACCTACAAACTTCCGCGATATCCCAGTGAGATCGATGAAAAACAGGAGATACATTCAGCGGTTCGGACACTCTGTAGTGAATAATCTCTGAAATTCTCGGCAAGGAGCAGCACCATGCGCACTTCTCTATGAGCTCTTGACTTGTTGAAGTGACAGTTTACAAACAGAGAACAGGCGAATTCGCATCACTGTGCAATGGTTAGGCTCAGTACGATGAACTCAAGTACCCTGAAAAGAAGTGTTAAAAGCCTACCTGCAACACTCCCCTCCCCCAATCTAGCCACTCTGGATTCAAGCCCCATTTTGGGATTTAGAATTGTTCCTTTCCACTTGTTACGAGCAGGATATGATTTCACCAGAGAGTGGGCTCAGTCGAGAAAATTCTCCAGTGTGATCAGGTTCTGCGATGCAGAGTGGTGGAGAAGTGGAGTAGGTCGAGTGAGGGCAACAACGAAATACATGAGCGACATGGACAAGAGGAGAAAACAGCTGGTCTCCTTACCCAAACGTATAAAAGCAAGAGGCCACCATTTTAAAGTGAAATGCAGGGTTTCACAAATGTTTTCACCCATCGGCTGATGGTGAGTCTGCAATGCCCTGCCTGGGTTGATAATTGAGAATGGAAGCATCACTACCGGAAAGTGTACTTGGATCAGCCACTTGAAACGTTTAAAAATTAATGGCTCTCAGTCAAGTGGGAAAGGGGGTCTGCTGTTTTGGAAGATCAATGTGCAAAGAGTCTCTGCCGTAATATTATATATTGTTCTTTAACCATCTCAAAATACTATTGTTGCTCCAGCAAAGATTACCATTGGAGCTCTTCCAGTTTCTTCATGGAACAGGGGAAATCCCGGGCAACGGCAGCAATGGTCGAATCCTGGCACGTTTTTGTGTGTGTCCAGTATTCATTGATACGTACTCCCTTCAGGAGTTTGTGGCACAGTGTTACCATTGCATCTCCCAGCGGTCTAGGCAGATACTTCGGGTACAAAATTCGGATCAAGTCCCACAGTCCAAAGATGTGCAACTGAGGTGAATTGGCCCTGGTAAATTAGCCGTAGTGTTAGGTAAAGGGGTAAATGTAGCGGATTGGGTGGGTTGCGTTTTGGCGGGTCGGTGTGGACTTATTGGGCCGAAGGGTCTGTTTCCACAGTGCAAGCAATCTAAAATAAAATTGCTCACAATAGACAAAATGTGGTCCAATCTGACTGGAGCCTTACAAAGCCTCAGAAATGCATCCCTCCATTTTTTTCTTCTCACTGCCACCTCTCTTGCTGACAATCTTAAACGTGTCAATCCCTTCTTGCTGACATACGTAAGGAGAGGAAACAGATTATTGTTCCTTCCTCCATTAACCGACATTAAATGATGTACCCCAGTCAAAGCCGTCCACATGCTATTACACATTTTCTTTAGTTTTTGAAACTTTCATGTTATGTTGCCAGGGTGTTCTTTCATCTTGTCGAATATTTACCAAGTTGATGGAACAGGTTGATTGTCGGTTCCCATTCCATCGGCTTGGAAAGAATTTATTGAACTTTTCACGAATGAATCACAACATTATTCGTTTCACAGAGAAACATAGAAACTATGGGCAAGAATAAATCATTCAACAATTCGAGACTGCTACGCCATTCAATGTGACCTTGGCTGATCGTTCAATACAATCCCTGTTACTCCTTTATCCCTGTAGACTTTGACCAATTGAGCTGCAAGAACCGTATCTAACTACTTACAAACAAAAAATTCAATGTTTTCTCCTTGACTGCTTAGGGTGGCAGATAATTCCACAGTCTCCCCATTCACTTGGTCAGGAAAGTTATCGTGCATCAGTCCTAAATGGCCTATCTTGTTTGCCTTAGACTGAGACCCCACTTGGTTCTAAATTCCTCTGATTATCGGGAACATGATTTTCTGCTTTCAACCGGCATAGTCTTATTAGAATTTAATGAACTTAGGACAATGAGCCCCCTGAGCCATCCAATGTGATCATGACATGATTTTCCGAGAATACACACTGCCTGTCCCATACGTCCGAGCCACAGTGAATATAATCCAAAACGTTCACATATTTTTTCATAGAACAGTCCTACCAACTCAGGAATCAGTTTGGTACACCTTCAATGAACTGACTCCATAAATTCTCTTCCTCAAATGAGGAGGTCAACACTGGAGAAAAAAAGAAGGTAACATTATGTTATATTATATTACTTTATCTTACATTGTCATGTCATATTACATTACACGATATTAGAGGCTTCGGGGAATCTTTACAGAAGCTTATAAAAACATGAAGGGCATGGGTACGATGAATGGTCCATGTCTTTCCCCCAGGTTAATGGTGTCCAAAACTATGTGCCATCCATTTCAGTGTGAGGGGGACAGACTTAAAATGGGCAAATCTTTTTTCACTCACAGTGTGGTACGACCATGAAATGATTTACCGGAGCAAGTCATGGCGACGGCTGCAATTACAACATTTAAAAGACATCTGAGTGAGATTTTTAGTAAGAGAGGTTTGGAGGGATATGGAACAAATATTGGTCCATGTCATTCGATAAATGTAGGATATCTGGTCGTCATGGGTGGCGAAAGGTTCTGTTTCTATGTTGTACATTTCTAAGAACTATGACTCCAGACCCACGTCACTATGGGTACTACTGATCTTCTCTGTCTCAACATTTCCTTCCAGAACAACGGAACAATGATGTCCCTAGACCAGTTTCCACTCTGTATTTGACTCCAAACCAAAAGCACTCTGGTTACAAGTCATCTGCACATCTGCCATTATATGTGACTCCAGATGCTTAACACTCTGTTTATCACTAATCTGCTCTATCATTAATCTCAATCCAGAACAACAGCACTGTAAATATACTGATCCTCCCTGTCTCTTCATGTGACTCCTGACCCACTGCACCGTGACTACCACTGAACTGCTCTGTACGTGACTCCAGACCCACTGCATCGTCGTTACCACGATCTGCTTTGTCTCTGTGTCTCTGAAGCCACAACACTTTGGTTACCACTGTTGGACTCTGGCTGTAGATGTGACACCAGAAGTAGGGCATTGTTGTTATTTCTGATCTGCTCTGTCTCTCAATGCGAATCAAGCCACACTGCACTGTGTTTTCCACTGACCTGCTCCTTCTCGAATTATAATTCCCAACACATAGCATTTTGGTTACCACTCATCTGCACATTACCTGAATTTGAATCAGACCCACAGCAATGTGGTCAGTACCCATCTGCGCTGTCGGTACAGGTGAATTCAGACTAACAGCACTGTTTTTATGACTGACCTGCTCTGTGACTACAGGGTCATAGCACTGAGTGCACTATTAACCAACTCTGTCTCAATAAGTCAGTCTTAGGAAAAAAAACTATGTTTAGCAATGATCTACTCTGTTTCTGCACGTGACTCCAGTCGCTGAACACTTTGATGAACATTGATCTAAGTTGTCTCCATGTGTGACTCTAGACCCACAACACTGTGGCTACCATTGATCTGCTCTCTCTCTACATTTGATCAAACTCACAGCACCTTGGTTACCACTCACCTGCTGTGAATCCACACGTGACTCTAGTCCACAGAACTGCAGTTACAACTTGTCTGACCTGTGTCTTTATGTAACTCCAGACCCACAACTCTGTGGGTACCACAAAGGACGTATAATGATATAGTCACGTTTGGCGGGTTTGTCGTTGAGGATTAGTCTCAAGAGGCTGATTAGAACATAGTACATAGAACAGCAGAGACCATTGATCCTCCTGTATGCATCCTCAAATTTTTGTGACCATATGCCTGTCCAGCAGTCTCTGAACTGTCCCCAATGCTCTTGAATCCACAACTGCTGCTGGCAACGCATTCCATGCTCTCACAACTCTCTTTGGAAAGAACCCGCCTCTGACATACCCTCTATACCTTCCTACAATCAGCTTAAAACCATGACCCCTCGTGTTAGCCATTTCTGCCCTGGGAAATAGTCTCTGGCTATTGCCTTTATCTGTGCCTCTCCTTATCTTGTATACCTCAATTAGGTCCTCTCTCCTCCTCCTTTTCTCCAATGAAATCTGTCCTAGCTCAGTCAACCTGTCTTCATAAGATCAGCCCTCCAGTCCAGGAAGCATCCTGGTATAGCTCTTCTGAACCCTTTCCAAAGCATCCACATCCTTCCTATAATAGGGCGAACAGAACTGGACGCAGTATTCCAAGTGCCGTCCAACCAAACCTTTATAGAGCTGCAACAACATCTCACGACACTTAACCTAATCCCCCTGTTAATGAAAGCCAAAACACCATATGCTTTCTTAACAACCCGGTCCAAATGATTGGTCATTTTTAAGGATCTATTTACTTGCTCACCAAGATCCCTCTGTGCCTCAACACTGCCAAGAATCCTATCCTTAATCCTGTACTCAGCTTTCAAATTCGAACTCCCAAAATTCATCACATCGCATTTATTCAGGTTGAACTCCATCCGCCACCTCTCAGCCCATCTCTGCATTCTCTCAATGTCCCGCAGCAGCCTACAACAGCTCTCTATACTGTCAACGACACCTCCAACCTTTATGCCATTTGCAAACTTGCTGACCCATCTTTCAATTCCCTCATCTAAGTCATTACTAAAAATTCCAAACAGTAGATTCCCAAGGACAGAGCACTGTGGAACACTACTCACCACTGACTTCCAGGTAGAATATTTTAGTTCTACTACCACTCGCTGTCTTCTGTTGGCCAGCCAATTCTGTATCTAAACAGCTAAGTTCCCCTGTATCCCATTCCTCCTGACTTTCTGAATGAGCGTACCATTAGGAAAGTTATTAACTGCCTTACTGAAGTCCATATACACCAAATCCACAGCTCGACCCTCATCAACCTTTCCAGTAGAGGAACTCGATAATGTTTGTGAGGCATGACCTGCCCCGAACAAAGCCGTGTTCACTCAAGCCATGCTCTTCCAGATGGTCATAAATCCTATCCATCAGAATCGTTTCTAACATCTTGCAGATGACAGACTTGAGACTTACCATTCTGTATTTGCCGGGGATTTCCATGTTTCCTTTCTTGAAGAGAGGAATTATATTTGCCTCTCTCCAGTACTCAGGTACGACTCCAGTGGAGAGCGAGGATCCAAAGATCTTTCGTCTCCCAAAGCAGCCGAGGACAAATCTGGTCCGGGCCTGGAGACTTGTCAATTTTAATGTTTGACAACATTTTCAGCACATTAGTTTCCTCTATCTCTATCCATTCCATCATGCACGCTTGCTCTTGAAAGGTTTCATTCAGTACAAAGTTCGCTTCTTTCGTAAAGACAGAAGCAAAAAACTCATCTAGGTCTTCCTCTAGCTCCTCAGACTTCACACACAAGTTCCCTATGCTTTCCCTGATCGGCCCTACTCTTTCTTTGGCCATTCTCTTCATCCTCACATAAGTGCAAAATCCCTTTGTGTTCTCATTAATCCGTTCTGCCAAGCCTTTCTCGTGCCCTCTCCTGGCTCTCCTCAGACAACTTCTGAGCTCCATCCTCGCCAACCTGTAATCATCTAGAGCTGAGCTTGACCCTAGCTTCCTCCACCTTATGGGAGTTACGTTTTTTTTATAATGAGAAGCTCCACCGCTCTCGTCATCCAAGGTTTCTTTATCTTACCCCTTCTTGTCTCTCTCAGAGTAACGTATATATTCATCACTTGCAACAACTGTCTCCACACGTCTATGGTGTCTTTACCATGGAATAATTGCTCCCAATCCATGCTTCCTAACTCATGTCTAATCGCATCATAGTTTCCTCTTCCCCAATTCAATAGCCTCCTATTTTGCCTAATCCTCTCCTTCTCCATGGCGATGTAGAATGTGAGGCAGTTGTGGTCGCTTTCACCAATATTCTCTCCCACCACAAGATCAGATAACTGCTCGTTTCCGAGCATCAAGTCTAGAATGGCCTCTCCCCTCATCGCCTGTCAACGTACTGTGTTAGGAAACCCTCCTGAACGCACCTTACAACAACATCTCCATTCAAATCTTCTGCTCGAAGGAGGTTCCAATCAATATTGGAAAAGTTAAAGTCAACCCTTACAACAACCCTACTACATCCACACTTTTTCAAAATCAGCCGACCGATGCTTTCTCCAATCTCCCTGCTGCTGTTGGGGGGCCTGTAGTAAATCCCTAACGAAGTGACTACTACCTTGCTGTTCCTAATTTCCACCAATACTGACTCGGTAGGCAGATCTTCCTCGACAATGGAACCTTCGACAGCTGTGATACACTCTCTGATTTTTCGTGCTACACCCCCTCCTCTTTTTCCCTCCTTCCTATTCTTCTTAAATGCTCTAAACCCTGGAACATCCAGCAACCTGCCTCTGAGAAACTTATGTCTCTGTTGTGGCCACAACATCAGAACACCAGGTACTGACCCATGCTCTAAATTCATCACTTTTATTCGTGATTCTCGTTGCATTCAAGCAAACCCACTTTAACCAATCCCTTGGTTCCTTCCCAGGAAAATCATTCCCACTAGCTGGTCTACCTCTTGCTATTGCCTCATCTGCATCAACTCTCACCACCGGTATATAGCTCAGTTTCCCACCCCCCTGCCATACAAGATTAAACCGTCTCGAACTGCTCGATCAAAACTTCCATTCAGGATATTTGTCCTCTACAACTTCAGATGCAACCCATCCTTCTTGTCCCACTTTCCCCAGAAGACATCCCAATTATCTCCATATCTGAAACCCTCCCACCTACACCAGCTGCGCAGCCACGTGTTAAGGTGCTCCCGCTCCCTGTTCCTCGCCTCGCTATCTCGTGGCATCGGTAGTTATCTGGAGAACACTAATCCGTTAGTCCTGCTTTTCAGCTTCCAGCCTAACTCCCAGAAATCACTTTTTTATATCCTCAATCCTTTTTCTGGCTATAACCTAATTCTTCCTGTTCCCTGGAGTGATGGATGACTTTATAAAGGTTTAAAATATCATGATGGGCATGGATAGAGCGCAAAGTGTTTGTCTTTTCTCCACTATAGGGGAGAACAAATTAACAGAGCCTCTGTTTCAGGCTGAGAGGGGAACGATTGAAACGACAACTGAGGGTCAACTTCCTTTTGCCTCGAGGATGGCGCATGCATGAAATGAACTGCCAGAGGAAGTATAAAAGACCGCAAAAATTACAAAATTTAAAAGGCATCTGGTTGCGTATTTAAAGAGGAAGAAATTTGAGCGATATGGGGTAAATGCTGGCAATTAGGTTTCGATGGATTTCAGATATCTTTGCGGCATGGCCGATTTGGAGCAAAGGTTCTATTTTTTTAACTGTGTAATTCCATGACGCTCGACACACAGCGCTGTGAGTACCAATGGCATACTCTGTCTCTACATCTGACTCCAGAACCGTAACATCGTACTTTCCCCTGACCTGCTCGTCATTACATGTGACTCCAGACCAGCACGACTGAGTGTTTCACTGATCTACTCTGTCTATAAATATCCGCTGCACTGTTGTTACCACTGATACAAGACACAGAACTGCACAGCACAGTAATGAGCCTATCAGCCCATAATGTTGTGCCAAACATGACACCAAGCAGAAGTAATTCCTTATGTCTGTCCTTGCTTCATATCTCTCCACTCCTTACATATTCATGTGCTAATCTAAACGTCCCCTAAGTACCCTAATCGTTACTGCCTCCACCAAAATCCTTGCCAGTGCATTCCAATATCCTACCACATTCTGTTTTACAAACCTGCCCATCACGTCTCCTGTGAACGTTCACCCTCACCTTATGCTTCCGCACACCTTTCATTACTGGGGAAACGATTCTGTCTGTCAACCCCGTCTTGTCATCTCACAATTTTACAGACATCTATCTAATCTCCTCTCAGTCTCTTTTATTCAATAGAAAACAATCTGAGATTTTGCTCACTACTCCTTATCGATCAAAGTCTGTAATCCAGGCAGCATCTTGGTAAATCTCATCTGCACCCTCTCCAAAGCAACCACATCCTTCGTGTAATGTGTCGACCACAACAGAACATGGCACTCTAAGTGTGCTCTCACCAAAGTCTTAGAAAGCTGCAACATGACATATTGAACATTGAACTCAATTCCCTGACCAATCAAGACAAACACACCATGTGACTAATTTACCACCTATTTACTTGCATGGCCACTTTCAGGGAGCTATTATCTTGAATCACAAGTTCCTTCTATACATCAATGCTGTTCTTCGTTCTGCTATTAACTGTATACTTTTCCATAAGGTTTGATCTCCCAAATTGCAGCAGCTCATTCTCATCCAGAGTAAGCTATATCTGCCATGACTCTGCCAATATCTGCAATTGGTATATATTCCTAGTATCCTTTGAAAAAAAACTCTGTGCTATCCACAAATCTTCCAATCTTTGTATCGTCTGCAAACGTACTCACCGACTCATGTACATTTTAATCGAATTCAGTTACATACAACAGAAGATAGTTGATGTCCTAAAACGGATCTTTGGAGAAAACCATTAGTCACGGATCTCCAGCCGGAAAGACACCATTCCACCTTTACTCTCTGCCTTCTATAGACAACCCAATTGTCAATCCAAGCGGCCAAGTACCCGTGGACTCCATTAATCTTAATTTTCACAATGAGTCTACCATGTAGGTTCTTATCGAAAGCCGTACTAAAGTCCATGTTAGCAAATCCTCTGGTTTACCCTCATCATTCATCTTTGAGACCTCCTCAAATAGATCAGTTAAGTTAGTGAGGCATGACCTGCCCTGCACAAAGTTATGTTGACTGCACCTAATTAGATCACGCTTTTCCATATATGCATAAATCCTATTCCTAAGAGTTCACTCCAATAGTTTCCCACCACTGATGTGAGACTTATTGGCTGATAGTTTCCTGGCTTATCCGGACTGCTCTTCTTGAATCGGGGAAAACATAGCCTACTCACCAATCCTCCGGGATCTCTTAAATGGTACGAGAGGAACACTTACTCAGCCAAAGCCTGAGAAATCGCTTCAATTCCCTCATTCAATAAACTGGAGTAGCTATCATCAGGTCTTGGGAAGTTATCTGCATTAATTCTCTTCAAGGGATCCAACTCAACCACTTTCTTGTTCTTTAATGTTCTAGCCTATAGGCATGCTCCACACATATCTCCCTATTCTCCATGTCGTTTTATGGAGCGAATGGTGATGCAAAGTATTCACTTTGGAAGTCAAACATCCTCTGCCTCCAAGCATAAGTGCCATCCTGTATCCTTGAGTGGTCCTACTTTCTCCAGTGAAATACTTCTGTTCTTATTATATGTATAGAATGCTTTGGGACTCTCTTTAACTTGAATTATTAAAGACATTTCATGGCCGCTTCTTGCCGTCTAGTTTCCCGTTTGAATACTTACCTGCTTTCCAACAATTATTCACTGTCCCGTACTATTTTAGCTTCCTAAAACTTACACATGCATCTTTTTCTCTTTTGAAGAAATTCACAGCTACCGTTGTTTTCATATGTCGCTTACCTTGCTACCTTTGTACATCCACCTTACTGGAACATGTCGGTCCAGAACTCTCTACACCAGATCTTCACAAATACCCACATGTTAAATGTTGTCTTGTCCGTTAACTACATCTTCCAATTAAAGCTTCCTAGCTCCTGTCTCGTGCTGATGTAAATTGCCTTCCACCAATTTTGTACCTAACCGAAGCTCCTGACATCTCCCTGTTCATAGCTATCTTACAACTTACCGAGCTGTGATGACTGTTTTCAAAAGGCTCTCCCACTAAAAGGTAATCACTTGGCCAGGCTAAGTAACCAATACAAGTTACACTGTGACCCCTCTGCCAGTTGGGCTATCCACATACTGTTTCAAGAAATACACTTACATCTAATTAAGGAAGTCCACTCTGTTTCCCGCTCTTGCTGTAAGGGAGTCCCAATGAATATTGAGGAAGTTAACGTTACCCATTATGAAAATTCTTTTGTTATCGAATCTTACCATGATCAGCCACATATTTGTTCCCAATTGCTGTTGGACATCCTATGTTAGAATCCTGGCAGATTGTTTGCACCCACCTAATTTTTCAGCTCTACCCCTCTTGCCTTCTGCATTTCCTCTCAGAGTAAAGATGTAAGATTCTGTCTGATTACTAACACAACTCTTTCATATCTTTTACCCTTTTCTCTATCTCGTCTAAACTAACGAAATCCTGGAGTCTTTTCAGTCCCTCTCTCAACCACATCTCTGCAGTGGGCACAACATCTTCGTCTTACGTACTGATCCAGGTTCTACGCTCATTTGTCTTACCGGTTAAACTCCTTGTATTGATGTAAACACACGTTAGGCCATGTGTGCTGTTGTGTTCATTCACCCATCACTGTGTGTCCTTTCTGTCTGATTCACTGGTCTTAGCAACAAACTTCCTGTCAATCTCTCCACTTGTTGTCCTGCTGCTGTAATTGCATTCCCTGGCACTAGAGTTTAAGCCCTCCCATGTAGTACGAGCGAAAGTTGCAGCGAGGATATTGGTTGCTTTCGGAGCAATCAGTGCCTCGTTTATAGTCCACCCTTGCATCAGGAGAGAGTCCACTGATCCAAGATCCAAAAAAGCCATGCACCTTGCATCAGTTTCTTCTCCATGTATTCATCTTCCCTATATTTCTATTCCTTGCAACACTAGGAAGTGACCCTGGCAGCTATTCTGAAAGTAATATTGCTGAGGTCCTGCTCTTCAGCCTCTTTCTAACTGCCTCTTCATTCACCCGGATCTATAGTGTTTCCATGTATACCTCCAGGCGCGCAGCACTGTGCTTAACGCTGAACTGCTCTGTATCTGCATGGTTCTGAATAAGAGCATTATGGTCAACTCTAATCTGATCTATCTGTGGATGTCATTCGATCCTCACAACACTCTGGTTATCATTGACCTGCTCTGTACCTGCATGTGGATCCATTCTCACAGCATTTAAACACATATTGACCAGAATCACTGCGCTGTCATTACCGCTGACATGGACCTTTCGTGCAATTGACTGCAGACCCTCAATATATGGATCCCACTGACCTGCTCTGTTTCTACATGTGATTCCAGACTCACATCACCGTGGTTATCACTGACCTGTTTCACTTCCAGCAGTAACTCCATATGCAAAACACTGTTGTTGTGGTTCTGAACGCCGATCTGGGAACTTGTTTTGCAGACGTTTCTTCCTCTGTCTAGGTGACATACTCAGTGCTTGGGACCCTCCTGTGAAGCGCTTCTGTGATGCTTCCTCCGGCAATTGTGGTGGTTTGAATCTGCCGCTTACAGTTGTCAGTTCCAGCTGTCCGCTGCAGTGGTCGGTATATTGGGTTCAGGTCGATGTGCTTATTGATTGAATCTGTGGATCAGCGCCATGACTCTTCCACAGATTCAATCCATAAGCACATTGACCTGGACCCAATATACCGACAACTGCAGCGGACAGCTGGAACTGGCAACCGTAAGCGGCAGATTCAAACCACTACAATTGCCGGAGGAAACATTACAGAACCGCTTCAAAGAAGGGTCCCAAGCACTGAGGATGTCACCTAGACAGAGGACGAAACGTCTGCAACACAAATTCCCAGCTCGGCGAACACAACCACAACAACGAGCACCCGAGCTACAAATCTTCTCACAGACTTTGAGCATGACACTGTTATTACCGCTGATCTCCTGCGTCTATACTTCTGAGTCAAGACTTATGGTATTGTGATTAACACGAACTTGTTCTGTCTTCAAAAGTTAATCCACACCCACAGCCTTATTACAATCACCGACTTACGCTGTCGCTACATGAGAGTGTAAATCCACTTTTGTGACGATTGAAAAAAGTGACATGAATGGTGCTCTGTCGGTAGTATGGCAGCAAGCAGCGCACATTTTCTATCCTGCTACTTCCCACTGTGCCTCCAAATCCCCCTCCTGTCCTGGAACTGGGAGAGTGATGTACTAGAGATGGCCAAAGTGCCCACTGAATGGAAGATCACGCTCCACTTCCCCAAAGAGAATAGTGGACAACGAACCAATTGCATTTTCTGCGGGCTGCTGTTTGTGTCTGTTCGATCAGAGGTTCAGAAAGGCTGGGAGATTATCTTCAACGCCGTTCCAGATCTTATGCTTTTCAATTCCCAACTGAGTCCCCTCATTGGACTGAGGCGAGCAGCTGCTTTCTGTTGACTCTTTTTTGCTCCTCATAAACCTCTTCACATGAAACAGGCCTGCCCAATATTGTCTCTGCTCAATTGAAAACAATCCGTTTAAATCCAGCCTCTCACCGACGGTAAAATGCTCCATTGAACAGAGAAACGAACAGCACAGGAACAAACCCTTCTGCAATGTGTCTGTGAAGACAAGTGTACTATTCCACACTAATTCTATCTGTCTTCACATGGTCCATAACGCTTTACACATTGCCGGTTCTTCCATCTATCTAATTGCCTGACAATTTTGCTATTCTCTCCAAGTCCACCACCTTCTTTGGCAATCTTTTCCAGACATGTACTACTCTCTCTGTCAACAAAAAAAACTGTCTCGTGGTTATCATTTTAATATGCCCCCCCCCCCCCCCCCACACCTTAAACCATTGCCCAATACATTTCCAAACTGGGCAAAAGAGTCCGGCTCGGTAACCTATCCTAGCCCCTCATCTTTTTATATACTTCCTTCAAATCGCCTCTCAGCTGCAAAACCCAAGCACGAACAATCCAAATTATGTCAAAAAGCTGTTGGTAATCAGTCGTCTCTGATGCAAGCAACATCCTTGTAAACATATTTCCCTGCCTCTCCAAAGCGTTTACGTCCTTGCTATGTTGTGGCGACCTGAACTGCAAACGATCCCCAGTTGTGGGCACACCAAAGACCCACATGCCAGCTAAGCTACGGCAGTGTGAAGATCATCAATGCATGATATCCATTTTCTGAACACTCACTTCCTACCTGACATTTTGTTTAGACATTGATATGAAAGCGAAGTGAGACATAGACATCAATGTTTGCAATATCATCCAGTTTTGTTCACGTAGTTTAGAAAGCAATGGGCCAGTGATCGTTCAGCTGAAACAATAACATGAAGCCTGAATTGATGAGATGACAGAACTCCCCAGTCAGAAACACAGACGATTTCTAGTGTTGCATGTTGCCCTTTCCTTCTTCGATTTCACAAACGTACGCAACACACTTGGAAAATGGGGCACACTCCTTTTACACTCGTGGAAATACCCTTCTCACATGGCACGCGGCTGCAGCAACTCCTTTCTAAAATACATGAAAATATTGAGTAAGGAGAGAGAATAAAAAGAAAAAAACAAAGATTCGTTGATGTTAACAGTCAGATGCGATAGGACATCCACCTGCCACCTGACTCAGATGCACAATGCCAGAACAATGCAGATTGCACCCTTTCTCTTCTAACCAGACATTCTTGGAGTTGTACGGGTGCATATTGCTTGAACTGTGTTACAACAATTGTTCGTGCAGACCAGAACTGTGTGCAGGTCTCCACGTCCGGCCAAATATTGATACAGTCTACTGACAACTGAGAAGTGCATTCTCACTGTGAGGCATTGTGAAGTACTCAAACAGCTTGCCGTCAGGGAGTGAAAATGCATCGACAGGATGGAACAATCCCAAAGTCAATGAATTTGTAACGTATTTAGCCAGAGCGGTGCTGGGATTTAGAATGCTTTGCCTTGGAGAGAGGCAGAGGCTGATTTCACAGCAGGTTTCAAAAGAAAGCTGGATGTGTAGTTCAATGGGATGAATTGAGATCGGGTATCAAAATAATCCTGGCGAATGGGGCTAGCTGGACAGCACTTTCCAGCATCAGTACATATACGATGGTAAGAATGTCCTACTTACAGAACTGTACAATTGTATGATGATTATGTGGCAGAGAACTCAACAGGTCTCAGTAAGGAATGGTACATAAAGACCGAGATTAAATGAGATTGGTGTCTGTGAGTAGGTAGTCGACCTAAGAGACCTGACGTCTTGAATCATGATCAATAATGCCAGCTCACTGATAAAACGTCGAGCAGAATTCCACTTGGAAGAACTCAGGTTCCACGACGTTTTTACAACCTGCAGCATTTTCAGACATGGACAAGGTTGGATGAGCAAAGGTGGCGTTTAGCCAATCAAGCTTGCTCTTCGATTTGATG